>NW_016816294.1:93242-182040 GCF_001698545.2 Rhinopithecus bieti
CACTATTCACAATAGCAAAAACTTGGAATCAACCCACATGTCCATCAGTAACAGACTGAATTAAAAAAATGTGGCACATATACACGATGGAATACCATGCAGCCATAAAAAGGGTGAGTTCGTGTCCTTTATAGGGACATGGATGCAGCTGGAAACCATCATTCTCAGCAAACTATCGCAAGAACAGAAAACCGAACACCGCATGTTCTCACTCACAGGTGGGAACTGAACAATGAGATCACTTGGATACGGGAAGGGGAACATCACACACCAAGGCCTATTGTGGGGAAGGGGGAGAGGGGAGGGGTAGCATTAGGAGATATACCTAATATAAATGACGAGTTAATGGGTACAGCACACCAACATGGCACATGTACACATATGTAACAAACTTGCACGTTGTGCACATGTACCCTAAAACTTAAGGTACAATAATAAAAAATTTAAAAATAAAAAATAAAAAAATTAAAAATTAAAAAAATGTTTTAAAAAATTATCATCAAGGTTCTAGTATATGAGGAAGTTTAAAAGAAAACCATACATAAAATATTTGCAACTGGGTAACATTTTATAAGAAAAAATTTATAAAATATAGGCTATTCAAATATAATTGAATTTTATTATTGATGATGGCTTACAGTGCAATTTAGCATTTTAGCTCAATTTTCCTAAAAAAAGGAAATAAAATATTGACAATCATAACTTCTTTTATTAGGTACAGTGTGTTCTTCATGATGTATTCCTGCCAGAGAACCAGCTTTCTAGTAGTATTTGGTTACGAGGTTTGGAAATTAAAAGGACTCCATTAATCTCCTAGGTCCATGAGCTGATGAGTAGCATTCTTATACCATCATTTCAAAATGACTTCTTATTACTAACACTAGTTGCTCCATTATAGTTAAAATTAAAGACTACAGAAGCTTGTTTAAAGGAAGCTTAATGTGGACTTTTACACCCAAAGAGTGCTAATTCGCCACAGCAAATATATGACTATATACAGCAGTTATTCATCATTTTAACTTTAGAGCAAAATGAAAATTTGTGACCATGCTATTAAAAGACTTAAAGGGCATCTTTAGTATCTTTTTCTTCTCCCAGTCCTCTAGATACATTAAAACACTAAAGAGACACAGTCATGAAATCTGCTATGATTTGAAAGTGTCTCCCAAAGTTTGTGTATTGGAAACTTAATCTCCAATGCAACCGTGTTAAAAGAGATGACCCACATCTGGCTAGGGTCTTCTTGCTGCATCGTTCTGTGACAATAACTAACCTACTCTCATGATAATAGCACGAATCCATCCATGAGGGTAGAGTCTTCAGTACCTAATCACCTCTTAACTGCCTCTAAGAGACGGCCCTAGCCTGATGTGGGCTTCTCCACCCTAGATTTCCCGGACTCTAAAACTGTAAGAAATTAAGTCTCTGTTCTTTATAAATTATGCAATCCCAGGTATTCTGTTATAGCATCACAAAACAGGCTAAGACAAAATCTTAGAGTATTTGGTTGTCTGTAGAAACAATTTTGGGCTGAGTTATGGGGTATGAAAAACAATCATCAGTATGAAAGGAAATTTGGAGTTAGTTATCCATAAATAAATAAGCATATGAACTTTGAATCTTAGTTGAAGATTACTAAACAATGAAACTATATAAATATTTAATTTCTCTATTTCCTGAAGTAGTAGGAATCTCTCTCTTCTTAAAAAGCTTAAAATAATCAATATATAAAAGATTCAGGTGGGTGGATGGATTACTTGAGGTCAGGAAGTCGAGACCAGCCTGGCCAACACGATGAAACCCCGTTCCTACTAAAAATACAAAAATCAGCTAGGCATGGTTGTGTGTGCCTGTAGTCCCAACCTCTCGGGAGGCTGAGGCAGGGGAATCACTTGAACCCTGGAGGCAGAGGTTGCAGTGAGCTGAGATCATGCCACTACACTCCAGCCTGGGCAACAGAGTGAGATTCTACCTCAAAAAATAAAAATAAATAAATAAATAATTCAAGAAAATATATTTTTGTTGTTATTTTTCAGAATATCAGTCTTTTAGAGAGTGAAGTCAAAAGACTAATCATCTATTGGATGCTAGACATTTGCGTGATTTTGGTTGATGTTAAAAAATAAATTAGGCTTAAAAACATAAAGCAATTGACCTTTATTGCCCATCTAGTGTGAGCCAGGTCCTATGCTAAATGTTCCAAAATTATCCTATTTCATTGAGTTCATCGAGAGACTGAGGGAAGATATTGCTCTTTAGATCCACGTTGGAGCTCTTACATGGTCATGAGAAACTGAAATGGCTTTGACTTGTTATACATACTAACAGCAGCAATAATTTAAATGTATTTAGGTTTTTTTAAGGTTTGATTTTTTAAATAACTTTTTGTCAACCTACCCAAAACATGTGGCCAAGCTGACTGCATTGTTAACAGTTGTATCCAACCTGCAGGCACAGAACCAATGTGCAGTAAATATTAAAGAGTGAACTAGTAAAGCTATTGCAGCAGGTAGTGGCTGTGTATTAGTCTGTTCACACTGCTAATAAAGACATACCCAAGACTGGGTAATTTATCAAGAGAAAAAGGTTTAACAGACTCACGGTTCCACACGGCTGGGAAGGCCTCACAATCATGGTGGAAGGCAAATGAGGAGCAAAGTCACATCTTACATGGCATCAGGCAAGACAGATTGTATAGGAGAACTCCCCTTTGTAAAACCATCAGATCTTGTGAGACTTATTCACTATCACAAAAACAGCATGGGAAAGAACCTACATCCATGATTCAATTACCTCCACCAGGTCCCTCCTACAACACATGGGAATTATGGGAGCCACAATTTAAGATGAGAATTGGGTGGTGACACAGCCAAATCATATCAGGGTGTGTGACAAGAAGGGGGCTAATGTAATCAAATATTCCTTCCAACACAGGAATAGCTCCCAATTACTTTGCTGTAGTGAAGAGATACTTGTTAACTATGTTTTCTTCTTTTCTGTGTTCTCAGTGCTCTGGCATCTGGCCCTTGCTGACTGGTGAGAGACTGCCCCTCTCAGGGCTAGCCAATTCTTAGAGATACCAAATGACTTGCCCACGAGCATACCTTTGATTTGCAAACCAACCAATCCAGACCTCATACCTCAATCATCTATTTTATCTAATTCGCACACACCAAGCCAATGTTCCCTGTTCCATAATCACCCCGGGGTCAGGTACCATACAACTAGGGACCACTCACGCAGCACAGAGTCTACCAAAATTATTCAAACTATCCAATCCTAAACCCGTACAGCTGCTTACCCTGCCTTTCTCACTGCATCCTACAACAATCACAATAAAGGTTCTGAACCTAAAGGTCCCTGCTCCCTCTGTCTCCTGATCAACTTTGGTGCTTCTCCATGTGGTCCTGAATGGCTTGTTGTGCCCCTCATCTTGGAAGCTATAAGTAACAAACTACCTTTTCAATGGCAATTTTCTCCTGATCTGTTGGCCTCACCATATCTGAAAGGAAACAAAATTTGGGGTGCATTTTAAAACAGAGTTATTTTTAAGTAACAGTTCTGAAGATGTTCTCTTCTACCCAAAATGTCAAGGAGCAGAAGTTTGGGTATATTAATCAGGGTCCTCCAGAGAAACGGAATGAATAGGATATGGCTCTATCTATCTATCTATCTATCTATCTATCTGTCTAATATATATTACATATATATACATATATTTATGGAGAGAGAGTGAGAAATTGATTATTAGGAATTAGCTCATGAAATTATGGAAGGTGGAAAGTCCACCATCTGCTGCATGCAATATGAAGACCCAAAAAAGCCAGTGGTTTGATTCAGTCCAATCAGAAGACCTGAGAACAAGGGGAGCCAATGATTATGTAAATCTCATTCTGAAAGCAGGAAGAGACGAGATGAGCTGTCCCAGCTCAAACAGTGAGGGAGGAAAACAGTGAATTTCTCCTTACTCCCACTTTTATTCTATTCAAGCCCTCAACAGATTGGATGATGCCCACCTACACTGGGGAGGACAGGCTACCTTATTAAATCTACCAACTCAAATGCCAATCTCATCCAGAAACACCCTTACAGACACACCCAGAAACAATGTTTATCCTGATCACCCCATAACCTACTCAGGTTGACACATAAAATAATCCATCACAAGGGGGAAAATACCTTCCCATTCCACCACTGCAGCTCTTTGCAAGAGAGAACTACTGAAGATAGGTCAAAAGGTCACAGCGAAGTTCAGAAAAGCCATTCCTGGAGTAACTGAGTAACCAGCTGTAAGGACCTTTTCAAAGAATATTGGCAACTTCCCTATATATTTTTTTTTTTGTAGTTGCAGCTGGTGATATCTAGAATTATATAAATATACTCAATAAAAACTGTATGCTAAGGATTTAATGTGTGTAATTTGAACATTTACAAAAGAAGACAGAGAATTTGCTGTAATTTGTACAATAGCCTTGGTGCAGTTAGGCAGTAGATAATGCAGAACTCAGAAGCATATCACTGGAGAATACTGAAGTAAAATCATGAAAGAAAGAGGGGCACTTTCTGAGAATTGAAGAAGGAAATGTCCCCCTAAACCACAGGCCGATGATTCTAATAGGAAGGGCTTGGAAGAAAATATCAGAACCATATTCAATATGAACTATAGATAGTTCTCCTTCCACAGCATGGGTTTAGACACTTAATGACCTTTAGTTATAATCAGTTTTTCAGGTCTTTTAAAAAATAGCTGTATAAGCCAGTGGACTCAGTTGACAACTATGGTCATGATACTATACTAATACTCAGTCTAAACACACCAGGTGGGCATTTCGTTCATCTATGCTGCCTTAAAAAAAATAATTCCATCTGTGTACGAGGAATTTGGTTCAATTCCTTCATTTTTATCTGTTAAATTGCCAGAGAATAAGGACGAGGAAGAGAAGAAGAATATCTGGGGAAGAGTCAAATATATTGATTAGATACACTGCATTTACAATTAATTTGATTTAATGACTTGACTAGTTCATGTATTTGTTTATTCACTAGCAAAGACAGATGGGCAACTACTTTGTGGTAAGCACTCTGCTAACTTCTGGGTAACAATAATGGACAAACTAAGCATGTTCTTTTTAATTTAGGGTCTATTCGGAGAAGCAGATATTAACAAAGCAAACTCACAGAAACAATCTAGAATGGTGGTAATTGCTATAAAGAAAAGTCCTATGAAAGAGAAGAGTCACGAGGCTGTGTAGACATATTCTGCATCAGAAATTAATCAGTCACACAAATGAGCTGATGTTACAGAATATTTTTTAAAGAATTAATTTTTGTATTTCATAAGTACGTGTTTTGCTTTGTGGAGATTTTGGTAGTAAAATCCACTCAATTTGACAGCTCCTTTTCTCTTTCTGTTCTTTCTTCACACCAAATAGGGGTTTTCTGATTATTTTAAAAAATTTTTTTCTCAGAACAACTTGACATGATTTCCCCAAGCCTTTTATCAGGCAGGAAGATGATATAAATTATTCATTTGATAAATGTCTTACTAAGGTATTCTACCAATACCCATAGAAATATATGTTTTAGAAATTATTTTCTAGTCCAATAAAAATTAATCTCTACATGGACATCACAGGCTATACCATCCAGAACTTATTTATATGATATGTTAGTATTTCTATGGTGTATTGAGTTTATATTTCTGTTTAGGTAACCAATAATTTTTTAAAAAGATTTTTGTTTTATTTTAGTTAGAGATGGAGTCTTGCTATATTGCCCAGGCTGAAACACAGTGGCTATTCACAGGCATGATCATAGAATATGACAACCTCGAACTCTGGCCTCAAGTGATCCTCCTACTTCAGCCTCCCAAGTAGTTATATGCCACCACACCTGACCAAGAATCTTAATAACAATAATAATAATGATAAAGTGTCCCATAATTTAATACTTATTTAGAAGATCTATATAATCATATGCTTTTAACCAAAAGAGAATGCACAGTATAACATTTATTAAGCCTTTACACTATGGTATGTACTGTGAATCTTCTGATCAAATACAGTTTGATTAGGCAAGCTTAAAAATCTTTTCATATTACCAATATTTTACCAATAATTCAAGTTTGTGTGTGTGCATGTGTGCATATCTTTAACAGGAGTATTATTTATAATCACATTTAGTATAATGACTAATACACTTAATTTCATTACTTCAATATTAATTCATATATGCCTATTAGCTATTTTCAGCATTTTTTTCTCCTCATGGCAGCACTGAAATGTTCTATTATGTCCACAGTCAAATGAGAGAGTTGCGGTTCTCATGGGAATGCTGCATGTTTCCATCTTTGAGTGTGATTTGGTTTTATCATGTTAAGAAAACATCTTTCTAGTTTACAGAACCTTTATATCGGAACTTGATGTCAAATTTTATCAAATCTATTTGGCACTGTTAAAATAATTACATTTAATTTTTCTTTGATTTACTGATAAACTGAGCTGCGAGTTTCTAATATTGGCCATTTGCCTATGCCTGAAATGAAAGCTTCTTGATCATAACATGGTATTCTTTTAGCATGTGGTGGGTTTTCAATTGTATTATTTTATTTGTGCTTTTACATGTATAATCACAAGAGAAATTGGTTTGCTTTTCTTACTTTCTCAGGTTTGGGTAACAAAAAGGTAGCACTTGTGGCATCTTTCTATAAATTCCCACTGTCTGGAGTAGACTGTGCAGGGCTCACAGCTGGTAAGCAGGATATAATAGACTATATTCAACACCTACCACACTGCTCGCACCCTTGGCCAGGGACTACTGGGCAGTAAACTTTGATATGTTGTGACCCCAGTATTGAGATTATATTCACTTCCTTAAGTTTGGCAACTTCTCTTCTTTTTGTGTTTATTCTTTGTCTTTCATGACATCAATAATCTTGAAGAATACAGCCAGATGCATTACAGAATATCCCTCAGTGTGTGTTTTCTGATTTTCCTTTTTGATTTGATTTAGATTACGCATATTAGCTGAAATAGTACAGTGATGCTATGTACATATGTCATTCAGAGGCACGTTATATTCACTGCTTCTTATTGAGGATGTTAATTTTGATCAGTTCTCGACTGTGTTCTGCACAGCATTCAAAGTTTTTAAAAATTTTTTTATTAGTAAATAATTTGTGGAAAGATACAGTCATGCTTAGCTTAACAACAGGAATATGTTCTAAGTAATATGTTGTTAGGCAATTGTGTCATTGTGTGAATATCACAGAATGTACTTACACAAACCTAGCCTCTATAGTCTACTACACACCTAGGATACATAGTATAGGCTATTGCTCTATTACTCCTGGGCTACAAACCTGTTTAGCACGTTACCATACTGAATACTGTAGGTGACTATAACACAATGGTAAATATTTATGTATCTAAACATCTAAACACAAAAAAGATACAGTAAAAATACAGTATTATAATTTTACGGAATCACTGGTGCATGTGTGGTGGTTTCATTGTTGGTCCAATGGTCCAAAACATTGTTAAGCAGTGCATGACTGTATTTTGGGACTATGTAAATACATGTTCCTCATTAAATTTCTCCGCTCTCAGAATCTATTAATTATTCTTTTGTTGGAAACCTGAACTAATTTTACCATTATGGTTGTAGAGTGGTGATGTTTTAATTCAATTCCCATCATTCTTTTTTGGTTGTTATTCTGCTGTTGTTATTCTCAAAAAAAAAAAAAAAAAAAAAAGACCTTTCACTTGAGCAAGTTCTCAACCTGTCTGTACCTCATCTTCCTTATCTCCAGAATGGTCAGGAACTATAACTCTTAGGGCTTCTGTGAAATTGAAAGAAGATAATGTATATAGGTAAATTAACATAATGGCTAGTATAAAGTAACATGCAATAAACGTTAGTTTCCCAATTTATTCTTTCCAACATAAGTTTCTAATTTATTTACTTTAAGAGTTCTTGCCTCTTTTAATGTGTAATAGATATTGTAATAAATAATAACATTCTAATAAAATGATTTCTAGATAAAAATACTTCAGCAAATCATGTAATTTCATCCCCCTTGATTTAAGCAAATTGTGAATATGATCATTTATTGAAACAATTGCAGATTCATACTAATCTTTGGAGTTTCCTGATTAGTAAATGTGGGGTTTACACAATTCTGTAATGCAGCTGTTATTGGAAAAGTCAGTACAAAATTCAGCTGCAGTCTTGGAAATAGATTTCATTGTGTTTTGTTTTTAGATGGTTCTTTAATTTCTGTTCCCTTTCTAAAGAAAGACTCAATTTCACTGTCCCCAGTATGTATTATTTCCATTCTCTTGGCTCGATATTTTCTATTATTTATTTTTTCAAGTATAAAATTTCATTTGTGGTAGCCCCTGGGGTCATGGGTGTCAGAAACAAACAACTGAAATAGATATGTGAACGAGATTGGACTCACGTGCCACATTGGTTGGCAAACTACAATAAGCCAATAAGGGGTTTTAGGGCAGAGATTTTAAAGGTCCTAAAATCATTGTAGGTATCAAAGATCTCGAATCCCCTTTCAATTTGCTTTGGGTCCTTTGCTAGCATGTCACACAAACCAGTCAACACAGTCTTTAAACTTCTGCTTCCCCTCTGGCTTTATGAATGTGAGCCATGTCAAGCCTGGGGAAAACATGTTCCTCCCTCACCTGTCTCTTTTCCTAAAAGTGACATGAGTAAATACCCTGGGTATTCTTTTTAATAAAGAAATATTTAGTGCCAAAGTGACCATTTCATTTGTTCCTATGCTATCTCATTAAAAGAAATATATATAAGGGGCTACTTCCCACTTAGACATTCTAAAATGTTACCTCAAAAGACAGCCCTTACCAATCATATTATCAATTTCCTGCCAATCCCACTATAATCAAACACAGCTTATTTTTTCTTTCAACTAATTACAATCCATTTATCCCCCTGTTAAATTCCAAGTCTTTTCCAATTTTACCTCTAAATGCTCCCTCTATACAATTAGTAGTCCCATTCATACCAAGCTGCAGTAACTGGAGTTGATGTGGCATAAATAGAGCCTTAGTCTCCTTCCCTTCCTGATTCAACTTGATCAATGAGACCACCTTTGTCTTACTGATGTCGGGTTTACGCTTGCTTGGGTCGTGCTTCTACTCAGCCATCCTCGCTTGAGCCAGGGTACTGATCCCTGACCTCCTAAGAAAACTATCATTATCTAAAGAGTTCTTCCACGCTGCCTCCTTCCCATACTCATTGGAACCCTGTGGTCTCCTTTTAAGCTCAGACCAAATGGTCATCTTCCATTTTCACTGTAAAATAGGAGTTGAAAGCTTTACTCCTCTCCCAGGAGCCAGCTCTAGACCTGATATTCTAACTTTTACTTCCTCATTCCTGCCAGCCATAAAAAAGAAAGTGGGACCCATGGGGTGTCATCAATTTATATCTCAAAATAATATAATTGATTCTTCCCTGTCCCACAACAGGATAAATTTCAAGCCCTTTCCACTAGTGAAAATTAACGGAGAAACCAAAAACCAAAAAAAGTAACAGTTCAGCTAAATGTGTACACACATGAAATTTCTTCATTTTATTAAGCTGTTTTTGGTAAACTCTTAAGCAGATACCAGCTAAGCATGTGGTACTTTGTATTTCAATCAACTTGATTAAAAGGATGGAGAGACACTCATCAACATAATCAAAGATACATGAGCCTACAATAATAGAGGACCCTAGTCCTTGAGGTTTCTGCAGTCAGCTTCCTTTATAGCTCCAGATTCCCATGGTACAAAAATGTAAGTGACCTGGCAGCATTCTGTTAAAAATGTGTTATTCCCTTTGCCCTCGGAAGACAAACACATTCACTTTAGCCTTTGCACCATAATATAGCAAGCTGGACACCCATGTCTCCCCAGGCATAAGGAACTATTACTCAGTCTCCATCCTCTGGAGGGATAATACAGTACCCACAGAATCCATGGGAGTTAAATAAATATTTGCTAAAAATAACACTGGTATTTGGAATTCATTATTAGGGACTTGTTGCGATGGATTTTTCAGACTGTTTCTCAGATAAATCTTCTGACTACCCCCTGATGAGGAGAAGTGCAGCAACTCTTAAATTGACATGATTAACCTAAATTGTAAGTTGTCAACATGTTCTATGCTATATATCTTTTTGGCTTTGAGGCTAACAAGCCTTTCCTAGGAAAATACAAAAATGCCACGCATTTTATCACTTTAACACATGATTATTTATTGTATCACTTCATTTGATTTCCAGGAGTTAGATCTGCATAGATAACTCTGAAGTCATCGACATAAACTGTAAACCACTATACAAATATAAGCATCCTCATTGCTATCATCACCATCATCATCCTCATCATCATTATTCATAAAAGCTGTTCTTTTTCCCTCCAGTATCTCCCTATGAATCACCATTTCCTCTTGGTACACAATCACTGTCCTTCTGGACCCTCATTGCCTCATGCCTGAATATCACAATGCATTTGTAAACAACTTTTCTAACTCCATGATCTCCCAGCCCCCACTTCATCTCATACAAGACCATCAGATGCAGCTCACTAAAAATCTGCATTTACTATGTGTGAAACACTCTAATTCAATTCAATATTCACTTATTGAGAACATACCATGTCCAAACATTCACTATGAGGGAAGCAAAGATGAACAAGACAAGAGAGCAAACTATGTATACACAAATTACTACAGTCCTAGGCACAACTGAGAGCTGACGGAACAGAATTAAAACACAATTCGATGCAAACCCAGAGATGGTGGGATTTAATTCACATTGAGTATATTTGGAAAGGTATAATTGAGGTGGTGGGATCTGGAGGCAGCTTCAAAGTAAATAATAAATTTTTTGAATGATAGAGATAGGAAGACCTATAGGAGGAGAAAAATGTGAGCTAAGGCACAAAAGCAGAAGATCATAGGTTATATATTATATATATGTTTTATAGATTATATATATATATTTACAGCAATGCCATGATTACACCGAAAATTCAGTGCGTGTGAGTTTCCCATACCAATTTCTACTGTAGATTTATAGATCACATAGCTCCTTGACCCATCCACCATTCATTAGCCAGTGCCCACATTAGAAATAACGGAGAGAGTTGAAAAAACTGAAGAAAAATTAAGATTCCCTTACCTTTTTAGGCCGGGCGCGGTGGCTCAAGCCTGTAATCCCAGCACTTTGGGAGGCCGAGACGGGCGGATCACGAGGTCAGGAGATGGAGACCATCCTGGCTAACCCGGTGAAACCCCATCTCTACTAAAAAAAAATACAAAAAACTAGCCGGGCGAGGTGGCGGGCGCCTGTAGTCCCAGCTACTCGGGAGGCTGAGGCAGGAGAATGGCGTGAACCCGGGAGGCAGAGCTTATAGTGAGCTGAGATCCGGCCACTGCACTTCATCCTGGGTGACAGAGCAAGACTCCGTCTCAAAAAAAAAAAAAAAAAAAAAAAGAAGAAGATTCCCTTACCTTTTATCACTCGTTAGGGTTTTCTTAATTAATTTTACCAGACTAAACATTTTAACTTACCTTAAGGTGGGACAAAGCTGTTTCCAACAGACCCTTAGTTCTTCTAGAAAAAAGCAAAAGGTGATTTGGCTGACTAGTTAGGAAAAAGCTGAGAACAGTTGTTTTCCTTATAAGTTGATTTTCTTGCTTGCTACTCTGCCAATTTAATCTAATAACCTACCTCTGCTTCTAAAAGTCACAAGCAGCCATAGCCACCTCCAAACAAGAAACAGGTCATGTTCTCTTTTTGGTGCTGTCATTTGTCTTGCAGTTTACTGCCCCAACTCTGACACCAATTGCTCCCACTGCCTAATCTCCAGTTGCTATGTATTTGTGTTCATAAAAGTATAGTGTAGGAAATACCCAATAATTTGTTGTATTTTCCTCTGTGAGTCTTGTTTTATGTTTTCCCTTGATTATGAATCACTATGATTATAGTGATTTGGGGCGATCATATCAAAACCTATGTTTTTATCAGGCATCCCAGAAGAATTAAAGCAAGAGCAATTCTTTGTTTGAATTGAATTTATGGCTGCTGAATGAAGACAAAGCTTGTGTAAAAAGGCTAAATTTAAGTACAGAAAAGATAAGAAATCCTGCTCTTGGAGCTCCATATTAGCCAAATGACAGAAAGCTGACTTCTGTCTAACGTTAAAATAAAATGTTTAAGTTCTTAACTGTGGACTCTTCAGTGTTGTGCAAAACCCCTGTCTCTACCAAAAATACGAAAAAAATTAGCCAGACGTAATGGTGCACACCTGTGGTCCCGGCTACTCAGCAGACTGAGGTGGGAGGATCACCTGAGCCTGGAAGGGTGGAGGTTGTGGTGCACTGAGATCACACCACTGCACTCCAACCTGGGCAACACAATGAGGCACCATCTCAAAACCTCCCCCTGCCAAAAACAAAAGCAAACAAACAAAAAAAACTAAAAAAACTAACCCCTTCTTTGCTCAGGAACTGAAAACCACCTTTGTAAAGCTAATGAAAGGCCACAAGAGAAAGATTATGGGAGGCGCCTGGACTTTGTCACCTGTCACCTAGGCTGGAGTACAGAGGCATGATCTTGGCTCACTGCAGTCTCTGCCTCCTGGGCTCAGGAGATTCTTTCACCTCAACCTCCTGAGTAGAGGGAACTGCAGGTGTGCACCACAATCCCAATCCCTGCCCAGGTAGTTTTTTGTGTTTTTGGTAGAGATGGGGTTCTGCCATGTTGCTCAGGCTGGTCTTGAATTCCTGGCCTCAAATGATCTGCCCACTTCAGCCCGCAAAGTGCTGGGATGATAGGTCTGAGTCACCATGCCGGCCCAGCGTTATATATTAAACAAGATCAACAAAAAGTCCAATTCCTTCTCACAAAAGTGACTAAAAGAATATTCCTCTGTTACCATCTTGCTGACTCTTCTTCGACTTTCTGATTTTTCTCTTTGTATCTCATGCTATTTTTATTCATCAGCATCTGCACCTCATACCTGCTACAGTTTCAGGGCTCTTCCTGGAGCTGCTTCTTAGCCTTTCCTCATATCAATGCTTTAAAAAAACTGCATTTAAGGCCATGTACGGTGGCTCACGCCTGTAGTCCCAGCACTTTGGGAGGCCGAGAAGGCCAGATCACGAGGTCAAGAGATCGAGACTATCCTGGCCAACGTGGTGAAACCCTGTCTCTACTAAAAATACAATAATTAACTGGGCATGGTAGCATGTGCCTGTAGTCCCAGCTACTCGGGAGGCTGAGGGAGGAGAATCACTTCAACCCAGGAGGTGGAGGTTGCAGTGAGCCGAGATCAAGCCACTGCACTCCAGCCTGGTGACAGAGTGAGACTCCGTCTCAAAAAAAAAAAAGAAAGAAAAAAAGAAAAAAAAAAACTCAAAAAAACTGCATTTAAGTACAAAACATATATAAGTTAAATTTACATATTCTCATTTGTCCAAGGAGTTAAGTTAATCCTCTGCCTCCATTGTGGCACACTCATCACAGGATTGTGCAAGAACCCCATCTTGATGTATTTATTTAATTTCCTTTTATTTCCAATATAATATGCTTTGATATCCTTTCGTATTAATATATCCTACATACACGTGTATCCTAGTTTGAAGTGCCCAAGCTATTTTTCATTTCATTGACAGTATTGTGCTATAGCTCCCACTGTAGTTCTTAGGCATATAGAGCAAACATTTTGCAACCAGATTGCCCAAGTTCAGATCTAGAATGTCCACTTACAATGTCACCTTATATACCTCAGCTTCTTCATCTATAAAACACAGATGTAATAATCCATCACACGGTTGTTATGAGCTCTGAACAGTAACTGGCATATAGTAAATACTAATAAGTGTTTTCTATTATTGTTAACATTACTATATGTTTCATATATCCTTATTTCATAAGATCTCTCCACGTTACTAAAAAAGCTAGGCTATGGCTTCTAACTGCCACATCATATCCCATATTGTATGTCCACCATATTCCATTTCTCCATTATCCCTCCTAGACTTGATATCGAACATCCCCTTTTGCGCCTGATAACTGAGTACTTTTTCTGCAAATAGTCTGTTCCACTTTGCCTATATTTTATTTTTTTTTCCTATATTTTCCTTATTTATTTGTAAAGCTCCCTGTGTGTTGTAAATACATATCTCCTGTCAGATACAGACATTATAAATGCCTTTCCCGTTCTTATATCTGCTTATTTTGTTCATGACACCCATAATTTAAAAGAAATCTTTAATTTTAACACAATCAAATTAATCCATTCTTTCAGCTCGTGATTTGTGCTTTTCAGATTTTCTTTATGAAGTCGTTCCTCAACCTTAGGTGACAAAAATATTCTCCTATATCACAGACTATTAACTTTGCAGGATTAATCTACCTGAAATCCAACTTTGTAGTGTTAGGCAGAAATTCAGTTTCATTTTCTTCCACTGAGTGATCCAGTTTTTGCAAACTATTTACTATGTCCTTTCTTTTTTTTTTTTTTTTTTTTTTTTTTGAGATGGAGTCTCACTCTGTCACCCAGGCTGGAGTGCGCTCACTGCAAGCTCCGCCTCCTGGGTTTACTCCATTCTCCTGGCTCAGCCTCCTGAGTAGCTGGGACTACAGGCACCCACCACCTCACCCGGCTAGTTTTTTGTATTTTTATGTAGAGACAGGGTTTCACCGTATTAGCCAGGATGGTCTCGATCTCCTGACCTCGTGATCCGCCCGTCTCGGCCTCCCAAAGTGCTGGGATTACAGGCTTGAGCCACCATGCGCGGCCCACTATGTCCTTTCTTCATTAATTTGGGCTGGGATGATTTCTATGAAACACTCTGCATGGCAAAAGGCAGCTGCTTAATATATAAAAACCTATCCTAATGCTAAATTCTGTGTTTCTCTCTAAGAAGACTATTGAGTTCTTTTGGTCAGGTGTGTACCCAAAGCTTTCATGCATAATCATTTCCTCTCAAGTTTATGTGGACGTTTCTTTTAACAAGTTCACATGGGAGAATAAATTCAAAGCAAATATTAAACTTGCCTACTCGCTCACTTGCAGAGGCTGGTGTGCTTGTTTAAAGAACAAACTTAAACAGGGCCTAGTTTGGCCCTGGTTTTGGATTCTGTTTCTGAGAAGTGGCTTTCCATTTTTCTTATGCCAAAATTAACCTTTTCTTGGAAGCCTACCTTGATTTTATTTTCCTCTAGCTACCACGTTTATCCCGAATCTCCAGAAGGATTTTATCATTCAACCAATTTTGAGTAACTACGATGCACTAGGCACAGTACAAGTTAAACTGTGTCAACAAGACAGTGAATAACAGTAAACTGCACAGAGGCTCTGATCCAAGGGAACTAACAGTGAAGAGACGAATTAAATGAATAATCAAATATATCTATAAATCATAAACTATGGTAAGTGCAGAGAAGGAAAACAATGAGGTACTGTGTGAGAATATAATTGAGGAGGTGGAGGCTTTACTTAGACGAGGGATTTTTAAGGCGTTTTTGAAGAAGTGGAGTTTAAGATATGAGCTAATGAAGTAGGAGTTATCCAAGTGGAGGAGCCATGTGAAGGCCCTGAGAGGGAAACAAGCTTGGCGGGTAACTGTGAAGCCCTGAAAGAGAGTCTAATGGCTGCCAGAAAGGTTTTATATTGTGTGATGAGACTGTGATTTGAGATCATGGGAACTGGAACCATTTAAGTCTTTCTAAGCCAAAATTCTCACAAAGACCAGGATTCCATGGTGTTTCTGGAGGAAACTACAGATTAAGCAAAATTTTTAAAAATCCTCAGAGATTCTTAGAAGCTCTCTAAAACTGAGAGCCCCAAATCAGGATACAAGGATTAAAAAGATAGTTCTTCCACTTACAATGTACATAGATGCAAGAGAGTATCACTTTCATCCTAAATACAAGGAAAATGCAGAAAATCTATAAAATCATAAGTTTATTGGAACCTATGAGAGCCAGGGTTTCAAAACAACTAAATATACAGAATTCTAAAATGTAACAAGCTTTTCCAAGAATTGGGAACTATTAACTATTGTGTCCATGGCAGAGCATGGGAAGAAGAGGTAGCAGCAACAGAAGTGAGTAGAAAGGAAACAAGGAATCTTTTAATATAACTTAAAGGCTAGTTTACAATCCAACCATATGGAAAACAGTATAGCAACCTCAAGGATAAGAACTAGATGTAACCATATGACCCAGCCATCCCACTAACTGGTATTATACCCAAAGGATAAAAATCTAGCTACAAAGACACATGCACGACGTATGTTTAGCGGCACTAGTGCACAAACAAAGACTTGAACAACCCCAAATGTCCATCTGTGACAGACTGGATTAAGAAAAGTGGCACATAATACACCAGGAAACAGTGCAAGACCAATAAAAAAAGGATGAGTTGGCGCCTTTGTAGGGACAGTGATGCCCAGCGGAACCACATTCTTAGCAAAACTATCAACGAAAAGTAGAAACCAAACACCGCCAGTTCTCACTCATAGGTGGAGACTGAAGCAATGAATCACTGGACCGGACAGGGGACAACACACACCGGGCCTATCATGGGGTGGAGGGGGAGAGGAGGGATTCGGCATTGGGGAGTTATACATGTATGAAAAGGATGAATTGAGTGCGACGAGTTGGTGGGTCAGCCCCACAACAAACAGGCATAAGATATACATAGTAAACAAACCCACGTTATGCACATGACCCAAACTAAAAATAAAGAAAAAAAACAAAAAAAAAAAATAAAAAAAAATAAAAAATAAAAATAAAACTAAAGTGTGGGCTAACATGATAATTTATAATCCCTAAGAGCTCCAGACGCAAAGATAGTGCACAAACTTACCAGCAATTTTACACCTCCTTCTACCAGTTGCTCACAAGAAAGACTGGGAGGCAGAAGACATGAGAGAGTCTCTCTCAGGGGTACTGTCATAGAGGTGGCACAGTAACATGGAGAATTGGCACAAACCCAGCAGTGTCCTAGACTCATATGTCTTAGAAAGTAAAACCCTCACACTCACCTCCCCCTTACCAGGTGAATGATGATAAACACTGGGGCAGTGTTAGAAACTAGTGTCCTGTGATGTTGGAAAAAAGACTAGAAAGCACTCCTGAAAACCACCCCCCTGAAAAATGAAAAGAAAAGTCTTTAATTGCTGGGGTGTGACAGAAATCCACCCTTCCCACGTTGCACTGAAGTGAAGCAAAAATAAAAGCATCTGTCACTGGGGGAAAGACAGGAAGTGCATTCATGTTCAGGATCTTAAATTAATACAAAGCAGAGGTCTGCTGCAATAGGAGAGAAACAAGAAATTTGGCTGTATCCAAGATCCCCCAAAGACAGAGAGCAGAGTTTGGCGGACACAGGAAGAAAGGTCAGGAATGTTAAGAAAGCCGACTCCTCAGGCTCAAGAACAAAAAGCTACCTAAGACTGATGCCGGATAAGAAAAACAAAGGTGTCCTCCAATATCACCACAAATAGTCTTAAAGCAAGTAAAAAGCAATGGCACATTACCACAAGAGAGGTGAAAGAGCGCCACTGCAAGGGACACATCTGACCTGCAGGCACAGACGGCCTGCCAAAAAGAAGGATGGATCTGAGGAAGGATGAGGAAGACTCAGAACTACCACTCCCTCCCATTTCACTCTGGAAATCTAGAACTTCCACTAAGAACAAAATAACATGTTTTCCACTGTAGGAATTTGAAGTGCAAGTCACAAAAAATTAGCTAGCAACAACAAAATTCAAACCCAGTGAAATTACTGGGATTAATTTAACTCCCTATGCTAATGACCTGATAGGAAAAGAGGTGTGGCAATTGTAAGGCATAAATACTATTTACTTCAGTTTCTACTGATCTATACACAATGTTAGCAGTAAAAAATTATGAGACACAAACATGACAAACTCACAGCTAACATCATACTGAAAAGGTAAAAACTGAAAACCTTTTCTGTAAGATCTGGATTGAGACAAAGATGCCCACTTTCAGTACTTTTATTCTACATAGTATTAGAAGTCCTAGCCAATTAGACAAGAGAAAGAAATAAAAGACATTCAATTTGTAAAAAAAAAAAAAAAAAGTAATATTAGCTTTCCTTACAGATGACATGATCTTATATTTGGAAAAACCTAGACTCCATCAAAAAAGTGTTGCAGCTGATAAACAAATTCAGTAAAGTTGCAGAATATGAAATTAACATAAAAAGTCAGTAGCATTTCTATATGCCAATAGCAAACAATCTGAAAAAGAAACCAAAAGGGTAAAACCATTTACAATAGCTTCAAATAAAATAAAATACAAGAAGGAAACTTAGCCAAAAAAGTAAAATATCTCTACAATGAAATTTATACAACGTTAATAAGAGAAATTTTGAAGAGGACACAAAAAATGGCAAGATAGTCCATGTTCATGGATTAAAAGAATCAATATTGTTAAAAATGTCAATACTATTCAAAGCAATCTACAGATTCATTGCAATCCCTATCAGAATACCTATGACATTCTTCAAATAAATAAAAATGATAATACTAAAATTTATTTGGAAACACACACACACACACAAAATAATAGCTAAACCAATTCTGAGCAAACAAAACAAAACTGGAGGCATTACACTACCTCGCTTTGAAATAAATTACAAAAATATAAAAACAAAAACAGTATGATACTAGCATAAAAACAAACAAGTAGACCAAGAAAACAGAATAAAGAACCCAGAAATAAATCCATGCATTTACAGTCATAGCACTTTTGATAAATGGACCAAGAACATACATTGTAGAAAGAACAGTCTCCTCAATAAATGGTGCTAGAAAAACTAGATATCCCTATGTGGTAGAAGAAAATTAGACCTCTATCTCTTGCCATACACAAAAATCAAATCAAAGTTGATTAAATAGTTAAATGTAAGACCCAAAACTGAAAATACTAGAAGAAAATATTGGGAAACCAATCTAAGACATTGGTCTGAGCAAAGATTTCTTGTGTAAGAACTCAAAAGCATAGGCAATGAAAGAAAACATGGACAAATGGGATCATAGGAAGCTAAAAGATTCTCCACAGCAAAGGAAACAATCAACAAAGTGAAGATGCCACCTACAAAATGGGAGAAAATATTAGCAAACTACCTATCTGACAAGAGATTAATAACCAGAATATACAAGGAACTCAAATAATTCAATAGTTAACAAAAAACAAATACTCCAATTTAAAAATGAGCCAAAAATATGAATGTGCATTTCTCAAAAGAAGACATGCAAATGGCCAAGAGCCATATCAAAAAAAATGCTCAATATCACTGCTCATCAGAGAAAGGCAAAACTACAATGAGATATCATATCACCCCAGTGAAAATGGCTTTTATCAAAAAGATAGTCAATAATAGATACTGGTGAAGATGTAGAGAAAAGGGAATGTTTGTACATTGTTGGTAGGAATATAAATGAGTACAGTCACCATGGAGAAGAGTATAGCAGTTTCTCAGCAAACCAAAAATAGAATTATCATATGATCCCTTATGATCCAGCAATCTCACAGGTGGGTATATATCCAAAAGAAAAGAAATTACTATGGAAGAGATATCTGCACTCCCATGTTTATTGCAGCACTATTCACAATAGCCAATATATGGAATTAACCTACATGTCCATCAATGGATGAATAAACAAAATATGGTGCATATTCACAATACAATATTATTCTGCTATAGAAAAGAATAAAATTCTATTATTTGTAAAAACTTAGATGAAACTGTAGGACATTATGTTAAATGAAATAACCCAGGTGCAGAATCAGAAATATCACATGTTCTCATTTATCTCTGGAAGATGAAAAGTTTGATCTCATAGAAAGAGAGAGTAGAATGATGGTTATCAGAGGCTGCAAAGGGTGGTGAGGAAGGGGGAACAAAGATAGCTTGGTTACAGGTACCAAAATACAGTTAGATAAGGAATATGATCTAGTGTTTGGTAGCACAGTAGAGTGACTATAGTTAACCGTGATTTATTGTATATTTCAAAATAGCTAGAAGACTAGAATTGGAATGTTAATAACACAAAGAAATGATAAATGTTTAAGGTGATGGATATTTTAATTACAATTTGATCATTATACATTGTATTCTTGTATCAAAATACCAGATGCACCCATAATTATGTGCAAATACCATGTATCCATGAAAATTTTAAAAATTATGAGACACAAAATATCAGCAAGAAAAACTGATTCATTGTCAAAAAATTAAACAGTCAACAGAACTAGACCCAGAGATGGTCCAGATAATGGTACAACCACATAGAGATTTTAAAATGAATATGGGCTGGTCACAGTGGCTCACACCTCTAATCCCAAAGCTTTAGGAGGCCAAGGCAAGAGGATCACTTGAGGCTAAGAGTTCCAGAGCAGCACTGGGCAACATAGCAAGACCCCATCTCTTCAAAACATTTAAACTTTATCCAGATATAGTGGCATATGCCTATAGTCCTAGCTAATTGGGAGGCAGAGGCAGGAAGATTGCTTGAACCCAGGAGTTTGAGGTTACAGTGAGCTATGATTGTGCCACTGCACTCCGGCCTGGGTGACAGAGCAAGACCCCACCTCAAATAAAGAAATTAGTTTAACTTAATTTAATGAATATGATTAGTATGTTAAAAGATGAAATGGGCAAATGCTTGGAAAGAACAGATAATAGATAATCATATTATCTCTATATCTACTACAGAAATTAAAGACTCCTCCAAAGAAAACTCTAGACCAAAATGGCTTCACAGAATGAAATCAACCAAAAATTAGGAAAGAATTAGTATAAATTTTCAATCACCTCTTTAAGAAAGTCAACAAGACTTGACACTTGACAACTCATTTTATTAGGCCAGCATAAACCTATCACCAATACCAGACACTGCAAACAAAACACACAAGGATATACTTTGTAAATATAGATGCAAAAAATAATAAATATTTAAATCTAAACACAGCTTTTAAAATTACTAGCAGTCCAATCCAGCAACATACAAAAAGGATAATACAACACAACTCAGTTAGCTTTATCCTAGGAAAGCAAAGTTGATTCAACATTAAAACATCAATTAATTTAATTCATCATATTAACATACAAAGAAAGCAAAAGTAATATATGACTATCTTGATGGATGCAGAAAAAAACATTTGACAAAACTCAACATCCATTCACACAAAAATTTCCAACTCGAAACACAAGGGAATTCTTCTGTCTTAAGAAGAACATGTGTAAAATACTACAGAATACATACAATGGTGAAAGACTCAATATTTTCTCCCTAAGATCATAAAAAAGACAAGTTGATCCACCCTCACCACTCCTAATTAACACTGAACTGGAGTAAATTTGCACATTCATGCATGTGGGAACACACATACATACATACATGTACATACACACACATACATACACACACACATACCCCCCAAACAGATTGGAAAGAAAGAAGTATAACTCTCTCTTTACAGACTACATGATTGTTTACATAGAGAATCCCAGGAAATCCACAATAATGCTACTATAGCAATTTTGTTTATAATATCAAAAAGCTGGAAATAGTTAAATGTCCATTAATTGGTGACTGGATAAACAAATTGTGGTGCATAAACACAAAAGAATATGCCTTATCAACATCAAGTAAAAATATTTGATACATGCAACATGGATAAACCTCAAAATCATTATGGCCAGGAAAGAAGTCAGACATGAAAGGCTGCATATTATGAAATTCTTTTTATATGACATTCTAAAGTTTAACAAAAAGCAAAACAATTTTAGAAAATGGATCAATGTTTGCCAGCAGCTGGAACTAGAAAGAAGAGATTGACTGCAAAGAGGCATGAGTGAACTTTTTGGGGTAATGGATATATGCTATATCTTGATTTTTGATGTGCCTGGTGGTTAGGTAACTGTATAAATCTGTCAAAATTCATTGTTTACTTTAAAAGGTGTATTTTAGGGTCTTTAAATTGTACCTTAATAAATATTAATATTTATTAATAATAAATAATTTCAATGAAAGACGACTAGGACAGTCTCTGTATCATGGAGTTTGCAATTTATTGTTGGAGACAGATAAATGAACTAACTATAATATAATGTTTTAAAGGTTGCATTTCAACAAATATTTCACTCAACATGTATTTGTGGAGGTCATACTAAGTGCCAAGCACTGTTTTAGTCCTTAAGATACATCAGCGAAAAAACCAAAATTTTTAAATAAAGTTTACATTGTATTGAGGGCACATCCATAATAAGTTTTAAAAAATAAAGAAATCATAATATATTAAGTAATAAGTGCTATCAAAAAAGGAAAAGTAGTGTAGGGTAAGGGAGATAGGAATATGAAGGTAGAGGAGGCAAAGGTCTTGTTACAATATAAAATCAGGTGGTGAGGGTAGATTGCATTGAGAAAGTGATATTGGAGCAAATAAATGTGAGCCACATAAACCATGGGAAAGCATGTTCGATGCAGAGGTAAAATCCCATGAACTGGCCAATGAATTTGGTGAGAGAATGTGTGATATGTTCCAGGAATAACGAGTAGGTCTGGAACAGAGTGAGCAAGGCGGAGGATAGTAAAAAATGAGGTTCGAAAGGTTATAGGAAGGTGAATTGTGTGAGACCCTTATAGACCATTGTAAGTGATATAGTTTAGCTGTGCCCCACCCAAATCCCATCTTGAATTGTAGTTCCCATAATCCCCACGTGTCATGGGAGGAACCAGGTGGAGATAATTTTGAATCATGGGAACGCTCCACCATCCTATTCTCTTGATAGTGACTTAGTTCTCATGAGATCTGATGGTTTTATAAGGGGCTTCCTCCTTCACTCATTCTCCCTTTCCTGCTGCCCTGGGAAGAGGTGCCTTCCTTCATGACTGTAAGTTTCCTGAGGCCTCCCCAGCCTCAGGAACAGTGAATAAATTAAACCTATTATTTTAATAAATTACTCAATCTCAGCTATGTCCTTATAGCAACCTGAGAATGGACTAATACAGTAAGGATTGGGTTTTTCTTTTTTTTCTTTTTTTTTTTTTTTGTATTTTTTAGTAGAGACGGGGTTTCACCGTGTAGACCAGGATGGTCTCGATCTCCTGACCTCGTGATCCGCCCGTCTCGGCCTCCCAAAGTGCTGGGATTACAGGCTTGAGCCACCGCGCCCGGCCAGATTGGGGTTTTTATCCTGTCAAGTGGGAGACATTGAAATCAACCTAAATGCCTATCAGTGACAGATTAGATAAAGAAAAGTGTGGTAAATACACACCATAGAATGCTTTGCAGCCATAAAAAAGAATGAGATCATGTCCTCTGTGGGAACATGGATGGAGCTGGAGGCTATTATCCTTAGCAAACTAATGGAGGAACAGAAAACCAAATACCACATGTTCTCACTTGTAAGTGGGAGCTAAATGATGAGAACTCATGGACACAAAGACGGGAACAACAGACACTGGGGCCTACTTGAGGGTGGAGGGTGGGAGGAGGGACAGGAGCAGAAAAAAATAACTATTGGGTACTTGGTTTAGTACCTGTGGAATAAAATAATCTGTACAACAAACCCCGTGACACGAGTTTACCTATATAACAAACCTGCACTCTACCCCCAAATCTAAAATAAAAGTCAAAAAAAGAAAATTTGTTTTATTTTGTAAATTTCTATATTTAATAATTTTATAATTTAAGTTACAAAATAAAATGTAATTCCAACTGTACAGCAATACAAACCATGCGAAATTACAAAATTGGTAACAAATAACTTCTGTCCATTGCAGGATCTTGAGAGGAATATATCATGATCTGACTTTCATTTTAAAAGGATCACTCTGGACTTCATGTTGAGAATGGAAGGTTGGGACAAGGGTAGAAACCACTTAGGAAACTATTATAGTAACCCTAGGGAAAAGATAATGATGACTTAAAGATGGTGATAAAGGATATGGAAAGAAAGGTTCCAATTCTGAATGTATTTCAGATGTTGAGCCAACAAGATTTCTTGATGGATTGAATATAGATATAAAGCAGAGGCAAGAATGAATGATTTCAGACCTGAGCAATAAGTATTACGAAGTTGTAAATAACTAATGTTACAGAAGTTGAGAATAATGCAGGGGTTTGGTCTGAGATATTTGGGGGTAAAATATGTACTACACATTGAAGTGAAAATGTAGAGTATATAGATATATGCCTCTGGGGTTCAGGAGAGAGATATAGGGTGGAGATATACATTTAAGAGTTGATGGCTATATATTATTTAAAACTTTATGAATAGATAAAATCACTAAGGGAATAAATATAAAAAGAGAAGAGTATCAATCACTGAACCTTGAGTTTCTCCAAAATTAAGAAGTTAAGGAGACCGAGAAGATGAACCTGAGAGGAAAAGGAAAGGAAGAAAATCAGAAGAGTGCGGTGAAGGAAATGTATCAAGAACTTTGTCAAATTCTACTGATGGAATAGTAACTAAGGATAGTCCACTGGGTTCAGTAACATGGTAACATGAACGACCTTTAAAAAGTGTGATTTCAAAGGACTGGAGAGGCAAAATATAAATGGAGTAAGTTAAAAGAGAATTAAGGAACACAATTAAAGACAAGGAGTATAGATGACTCTTTCAAGGAATTCAATAATAAAAGTGAGAAAATAAATAGTATGGTAGCTGGTAGGGAAAGTAGGGTCAATAGGTTTTCTTATTGTTTGTTTTACTTTTTATTATCAATAATTTTATATACATGCATAAGTACAGAGAATAGTGTAGTACCCATCACCAAGCTTTGATCATTATCAATATTTTGCTAATCTGATTTAATCTATATCCCACCTCACTCTTAAAGTATATCTTATGTTTCATATTATTTCACCTAAAAATGCTTTAGAATGTACTTTCAACTGATGAGGGCATTTTGGCATAGCCACAATGCCACTGTCACAGCAAACAAAATTTATGACAAGTCCTTAATATCGTCCAGTACCTAATAAGTTTTGTTTTGCTTTATTTTTTGAGATAGGGAAACAATAGAATGTATTCATGATAATTACAATAATCTAGTAGGAAAAAATTGACTGATATAAAAGAGACAATATGGTTGGAACGTTGTCCTTGAGTAGGCAAGACAGGCATGTGATCCAGTGCACAAGTAGAGGAATAGTTTTAGATAGGAGTATGGACAGTTTATGATAATAGGTGAGAAAGCATAGTATTTGGTGTGGTTACAGGTGCTGGCTGGGCACTTTGGCAAATAGGGTAGTGGGATAGTGCATAATATCTCTTCCATCTGCTTTTATTTTTAGTGAATAAGATGCAAGGTCACTAGGTAAAATAGAGGATGGGCTGAGAGATGCTGGAAATTTGCAGAGAGAAAATAAGATGTTAAATGATAATCCAAGATATTTAAAGAGTAAATAGCTAGGGACATCCACTATGCCTTTATGAGCTTACTTGAAAGTTGTGGTCATATGTTTAAGGTGAGAGTAATCAATGTGGTTGAGAATTTTTCTCTAGCTAGAATCAGTTCCAGAATGGTGGAGCTACCCATAGGATATTATACATTTATGTAGGTCTGGCTAGCCCCAATGACCAGGGGAAATGTATTTTGAATGATGCAATAACCAGTATGAGGCCTAAAATGATAAATAAAATGAATCAGAAAAAGAAATGTGGTGAATGGCAGTGTGAGGACACGAAAGAGGCGCTGAAAACACACAAGGCAAAGAAGTAAGGGAAAAAGGTTTGAGTTTATGAAAACACACCAGTTCGATTTTGCTGAAATTTAAAATGTAAAGAATGGAGTAGTAACACATCAAGCTAGAAAAGGATGTAGACCACGCAGAGCTTTATAACAGACCTGGGTTTTATACAACAGACAATGAAAGGTTAACAAATGGTTTTGAAAAAGGAAGTGTAAAGATTCAGTTGTACAGTTTGAATAAAAATAAATAAAATAAGACGTATGTGAGGATTTGGGAAAGACACATGCAAAGTCAGGAAACCATGAAGTGAGGCATTTGGAGCAGGAATCTCCCAGGCAAGAAGCAACAAGTTTCTGAGCCAGAGCAGGGGAAAGGAAAAAGGCAGGAAACAAAAGAAGGAAATCAATTAAACAACTATTTAGATGTGGAATTAGAAGGATTTAATAATTATTGCAGGAATCTCCAAAACAGAGTAGAATGACTATATAGCAGTTGTAGAAAATAAATATTAGAACTTCTTTTATCTTAAAAAATAGAATTTTCTTCTATTTAATACATTGATTGGTAATACATGTAAATAATAACTAAATGAACTCATTTTGAAGTGCCTGATTAACCTTTTTTACTATTAGGGTGCAAGATCACAATAGTTTGGAGACCACTGTTTAGATGTGGGTAGAGTGTAGGAAGAAAAAGGAATGGAGAAGACTGGTTTCTACTCAAGTGACAGGTATATATTTTTGCCACCAAATACGATAGAAAATAGCAGATTAGAAGCCAGTTTTAGGGAAGGGTGACAATAGATTTAATTTTGGATGTGTGTTTAGGTATCTAAGGACATGTTGGTAGAGCTTTCCAGCTGACAATTGAATAAATTGGTTTGAAGCTCAGGAATTAAACATACAGATTTGGAAACTAATAAGGTATAATACTGGTTAAAACTCTGGAAGTGGGTAAGTGGAAGAACACTAGGTGGCAGATCCAGGCAGAGGTGAAAGGGATAACAATATTTGCTGGCAGGAATGGGAGTGTCAGTGTTGATAGATTTGAGGTGTATGGAAAAGATAGTCATGAGAAACCCAAAAAGAAATAAAGATGAGCACAACCAGGAAAGTTGAATACAGAAAACAACAGTGGAGAATATTTTAAGAAGTAGCATGTATCAATTGTGTCAATGTAGGAAAGGTACAATGAAAATAAAGAGGGGAAGAATACATTTTGCCAACTGGAACATTTGTATCCTTCATGTAAGCAACATTTTAGAAAAAAGTAATTGGTAGCAGAAAGATAAGTGGGTGGAGGAGTAAATAGAAATAAAGAAGGAGAGACAGTGAATATAAACTACCTTTTCATAACTCTGGATGAGTAGGAGGAAAATATATTTATTTTGCTCATATCCACTTCAATTCTTCTTTGTCTCCATGTCTGTAAGTCTTCATCGTCTTTAACAGTACTATTATTAATAATTACTGCCCTCTAGGGATGAAAGAGACAAAGAAAAAAAGAAGAAGAGACAATATTAGCAGTAACAATAACAACAATTGCAATGATAATATTTAATATTTAATTATACAGCAACCCACTTAGGTAGGCCCTTAATTTTTATTCAGTGTTTGTAGGTGAACTAAGACCGAAAGTGACAAGTGATCTGATCCAAGTATCACAGCCTGTAATGTAGAAATGATTGCTATGCACCTTGAGATCAAACTTTGTATAACCCAGAGTCAGTCCGGTTCATTCTGCCATACGGGAATAAGACTGGCCTGAAGTCCCAGAAATTTTCCTCTTCTAGAACCACCTCTGGCCATCTTTTCTATATCTACTGAATTTTTAGTCTTCATTCTGTGTTATGAAGTTGTTCTTTTCTGTCTGCTCTGTACTAGGACTTCAACCCCTCTTCTTTAGCTTTCGCCAGAAACAAACCCATTCCATGTGTGTTGAAGGGTCACACTTCACAGACAGGTTGGCTAGGTAGAGAGCAGGAAGCAACATCACAGCAAAGAAAACAACCTCATACTTGATATCTTTATTTTTTTTTTTTAAGTCTTTTAGACAATTCTGGCTATTCCGGCTCTGGGTTCTTTCCATGTTATTTGACTCCATCTCTGTCTTTCCCCTCTCATTGCTACTTTCAAGATTCAAAATGCTGGTTTATCATCCATTTTTTAATAGAGAGAGACAGAGTAATGTCACTGTAGTATTTTTGTTAAATCTTCTTCAATTCCTGGTGTTTTTCTTTCCAACTCCAAGTGACGTAAAAGTTGCATATCTTTATTTTCCTAAGTAAGGACAGGTCCTTGCCTAAAAGGAATTTTATTTTCAGTGAATAAAAATATACTTTTCTCATTCAGTCATACAGGTAAAAGCTTTGGTTATGCATCTTTTGATCTGCAATCACAATTGATTAAATCAGTTGTTTTTTGCTGACTATAGTTGGAAAACTGCCAAAATTCATGGTTAACAATTTAATTATTTCTCTAATTGAATATGTGTTTGTTTAATGACATTTGCAATTTATGATTTACTACAAATATGAACTTTGCAAGAACCCACAGATCTAGAATTTAAATAAACACTTAATATAAGCCCCCTACAGGAAAACAATAATTAAAACAATACTAAAAGAGAAAGGTACTCCTTAAGCAAATAGTGCTATTCCTTGCACATAAATAGTCACAATAAAAATGACAATTTACTTTCAAGACTGAGTTCAGTTGAAACCCACATGAATGCTCAGACTATTTATTCACTACCGAAACCCCCCAGTGCCCAGAAGAGTGCCTGGTTCATACCAGCCACTACATAAATATCTGTTGGATGGGCAAAGTTTAGTTCTAACTTAAAAACTAAATGTTTGAAGGTGAGCTTGTTTTGACCCAATTCATATACTTCTTCAATAATTTTAAGTAAGGTTCAGATGGCTAGGGAAATTAAGAAAAATATTTAACAGTTTTAATAAATGAGCCTAAAGTAACATCTACCAAGTCACTATATTTAATTTGGATAGTGCAACCATTAGAACATGTCAAAGGAGATAAAAGGAATTAAATATGAGATTGAACTCCAAAGAGGAAAAGCTCTGTTAACATTTACTGCATTATGCTATATGTTTATATTTCATCAGTTATCTTATATTAATATAATCCTTGCAAGGTAAGTGGCTGTGATAAGCAAAATAAGGTAACCTCTCCACAAACACCAAAAGATGTCCATATCCTGATCTCCTGAACTTGTGAATATATTGCTCTACATGGCAAAAAAAGTATTTTGAAGCTGTAATTAAGTTAAGAATCTCGACATGAGGGGGTGGGTCTAATTTAATCACATGAACACTTAAAAGTGGATAAACTTTCCTGGCGGTAGTTTGTCAGGGAAAGATGCAGTGTTGTTGAATTTGGAGAGGAAGGAATGCATCCAGCATCTAAGGATGCATGTAACTTTACAAGCTGGAAAAGGCATGGGAACAGATTTTCCCTAGTGCTTCCAGAAGGGAAATGCAGCCCTGTTGACACCTTGATTTTCACACAAGACCCATATTAAATTTATCAAATTTGATAATAAATTATCCTATAGTTCTGGATGTCAGAACTCTGAAATAGATTTCACTGAGCTAAAATCAAGATGTCAGTACTGGTCAGCAATTTCATCACTCCAATCTCTGCTTCCATCATCACTTCTCTTTCTTTCTGGACCTGTTGGCCTCCCTCTGATAAAGTCTCACATAAGCCAGGCACAGTGGCTCATGCCAGTAATCTCAGCATTTTGGGAGGCCAAAGTGGAAGGACTGCTTGAGCCCAGGAGCTTGAGACTAGCCTGAGCACCATCGTGAGACTCCATGTCTACAAAAAAATAAATAAATTAGTTAGGCATAGTGGTATGCAGCTGTAGTCCCAGCTATCCAGGAGGCTGAGGTGGGAGGATCACTTGAGTCCCGGAATCTGAGACTACAGAGAACCATGTTTTCACCACTGCATTCCAGCCTAGACAGTGACAGAGAAAGACCATGTCTCTGAGGGGGCAGAGGGAAGAATCATGATTGCATTGGTTCTACCCAAATAATCCAGAATAATCTTTCCATTGCAAAATTCTTAGCTTTATCACATTTTTAAAATCCCTTTTACCATGTGAAGTAACATATTCACAGGTTCTGGCAATAAGTTTGTGGACATATTTGGAGAGCCATTACTCTGTGTACCACACCTACAGAACTGTAAAATAACAAATTTGCATTGTAAATTCGCTAAATTTGTAGTAATTTATTATAGTAGCAATTATAATCTACTACAGTTGCATTCTCCTTCATATGCTTGCAAAGAAACAAAGTTTCATAGAAATTAAACATCTTGCCCTAGTCACAGAACTAAAGAAGGCTGAATTGTCTGAGAATCATCTATGTCCTAAATACCATACTAACTTGGATATTCGTAGCAGTGTGAAAATTAGAATACACTACTAAACATTTCATCCATGCATTGATTCAACAAACAATTATTGAGTGCCCACTATGCACCTGGACCTGTTCTGGATAATGAGTTGTCTTGGTTATTCAGCATCTCTCTTTCTAACTTTCCTATTAATAATCCCTAATTGATAAAGCCCAATTTCTGTATAAGATAAATTTATTTCAATATTATTTTCTTTACATACTAACAAAATACTCCGATATTTTATGCAACCTTTCAAAAAAAGTTTGACTGAAAATTATATTTAGACGTTGGAAAGTAAATTGGCAAGTTTAAGATAAAGAAGGCCACTCTTGCATTACTTGAGTAGCTTCCTAACAGGATGTGTACTCACCTTCTGCAATCCACTACTGTCTTAGTGTATTAGTCAGTTTTCACACTGCTATAAAGATACTACCTGAGACTGGGTAATTTATAAAGGAAAGAGGTTTAATTGACTTACAATTCCACATGGCGGGGGAGGCCTCAGGAAACACAATCATGGCAGAAGGGGAAGGAGAAGCAAGCACCTTCTTCACAAGGGATCAGGAGAAAGAGAGAGCAGGGGAAACTACCACCTTTATTTCTTTTAATTTTTATGGTTTGTTGTTGTTGTTGTTGAGACAGGGTCTTGCTTTGTCACCAAGGCTTCAGTGCAATGGCACAGTATTGGCTCACTGCAGCCTCAGTCACCCAGGTTCAAGTGATCTTCCCACCTCAGCCTCCTAATTAGCTGGGACCACAGGCACACACCACCACGCTCAGCTAACTTTTTGTATTTTTGGTAGAGACAGAGTCTTGCCATGTTGCCCAGGGTGGTCTCAAATTCCTGAACTCCAGCAATCCGCCTGTCTTGGCCTTCCAAAGTGGTGGGATTACAGGTGTGAGTCACCATGCTCGGCAGGAACTGCCACCTTTAAACCAATCAGATCTTGTGAAACCTTCCTGACTATCACAAGAACAGCATAGGGAAACCGCCCCCATGATCCAGTCACCTCCCACCAGACGCCTCCTTCAACACATATAGATTACAATTCAAGATGAGATTTGGGTGGGGACACAGAGCCAAACCATATTACTTAGTTTGAGTACTCAGGGAACAGACTCTGTGACAGAAAATTACATGTAGTAGTTTTCTTAACCTAGAAACAAGATTTGTAAGGAAGTGAAGGAAGCAGAATTAGGCAGAAATGGAAAATGAACTGTTACAGACAACAGGGGACTGAGAAAATCACACAGGACGTCCAAGAGCTGAGATTACCCTTCATATGTTCCTGGAATTGAGGCAAAAGGGCTGAGTCCCTAAAACCCCATATTGACTAGTCATTGTTCCCAAAGAAAGGGCATGACCTTTTTAAGGCAGGTCCCTTTGAATAAAAACAATGGGTAGAGAGGTACTCAACTCTAAGTTGAGTGCAGCCAATACTCCTGGCAGCCAAAGTGACCATACAGCAGCCATACCTTCAATTTTAACATGACTCATACTGTATCTCCTTGTAGACCCATCCCCACTCTGTGGAACAATAATTATAGTTGCTCAGAACCTAAAATCTGGGGACAGGAAGCACAAATTATCCCAGTAGATCACTGGGAATGATAAGTGAGGCCACTCCTGCCTCATACTCTGTCAGTTCACAAGTACCAATGTTGGCTGAGACTTAGTCTCAGGAAATGCAAAAAACCCCAGACTATTATGTCAATTCCACCCTGGACCTAATCTGAGCCCTAGTGAAAACTAAAATCTTTCAGTCACTTGTAAGTGGGTCTGAGCACTATTACTAACTAATGAGAATTATGAGATGTAACGATTTGCACTATACATTTGAGCGGATACCCCACAAGTTTGCAGACCATTCTGTAGGTGATGAAATAGACCAATTAGCTTTTGTAGGATTTAAATCACACCACTAGGCATGTCGTGTTCTATTAAACATTTCCATAGCTTTCTGTGAGTCAGCATACACATACACAGAAACACACATACATACTCATGCACAAACATACACATATACATGCCTGTCTGACATTGCCACTCATTTATCTTGCTTCAAATGGTTTAAATACTATAAGCTGGCTTTGATTATTCCAAAATCCTAACATTTCCTTTGCAATTAGGGACTCCAGTTCTGTAACACCAATTCTGTCATCAGCCATAACCCACAGAGGACGGCCACCACTGAGCTTCTCAGTGAAGCTGGTTCCTTTCACGAGAACATTACTTACTGCTCTGGAAAATGGAGTATCCTCTGTGGTTATCTAATACATCCCTCCAGCATGTTCTCTGAGTCTGTTGGTTTCTTCTTCCATTGTCTGCTATCGCAACTCTAGCATTTCTGTTTCATTAAATGTATGCCATTGCCTTCTTCAAACTTCTAAGAACCAACTTAGTTGCATTTTAATAGCATTTCTTGGCATCTTTGACGCAGTGTTAAATCCTATATCAAAAGAAAGCATTTCCATATCAATAAAATCTCTTATCCAACTAAGTTCTATTCTCCCTCAATTCAGTTATCCCCAGAATCCAGCCCCACACATATTCTCCAGGCTCTTCCTGAAACACGTTAACTAGGTCCTTTCTTTTCTATAGAAAGTCCAGCATTATCCCAGCTGGGTTATGTTAATACAAGAGGAGAGATGGAGGTCAGCATGTGGTGTCTATATCATCTTCCAGAAGATGATAGAGCATGTATCTTCAACAAGGAAAAGTCAGCCATATCTGCAGGCTGAGATTTCAGAAGAATGTGAGGATTCAGGTTTTCAAGTTTTTTGACTCAAATGTCCCCATCCCAAATCTCAGGATTCTATGCCTTCTCAATAAGAGTTTTGACCTTGATACAGTAGACTTACAAGGCGAGGAGTAAATATTCTCTGGATCCCTACTGCCCTCATAAATAAATTTTAGGCCTAATTGTCAGCAAGTTCTATGCTGCATTTACAGAAGACAAAACTATTCTAAATTTACCTTTACTCAACTTGACCAATAAACATGGAGATCACTACCACCCTCAACATCTATACTTCTATACCTCTGAAATTTTGAACTACTGATATTCCCTCCTCTGATTCAACTTCCTCCTCCTACAGCTGGATTTACTGATCCTGTTTTACAACCTCAACATAATTTACTGTTAAATTATCCCTTCCTAGTCTCATTTCCTTCCCAATCCAGTCTAAACCCTACTTCAACTCCTTTCTTACAAGCTTTCACAAATCTCATGGCCATCTCAACTTTTGTCATAACAAGTTCTCCAATCATCAGCTTTGAAGAACAAACATACCTGTTTCCCCATTTCTTTCTGCTGGACTATTGCAAACTACTGGAGAAAAATCACATAACAGTAGAGATAACCTACAATAAAATTTGTGATTTTCAACTTTAGTAGTCTTCAATGTTTTCTACCCATTATTTTACTTATCATTTTCTCATAATTCTCTCTGTCAGTGGAACAAAGGTGTTTCAAACCAAATCTAGTATAATTAAGCATTTGTTCCCAATTGATAATCTAACTCCCTTCTTTGTAAAAAAAAAAAAAAAAAAAAAAAAAAAAAAAAAAAAAAAAAAAAAAAACTTGAGTCCATCCGACTATTTCTCCTTGGTTTTTTACCTCCTACTTGTAAACATAACATCATCAGTAGCTATCTTCCTCAGTAAGAAAAAGTGATGCTTGTGTACTTTTGTGCACCAATACCTTCATCTATGATTTCTGTTTAGGAGCTTTCTAACAACGACAATAATAATAGCCATTGTGTATCTAATGTCACATGCCACTGGACTAAGCATTTTGAAGTACCGTAACATCTGATCTTCACAACAACCCTAAATTATCATTCTTAAGTAAGTGACAAAACTGACGTGTGTTCAGGTCCACAGAACTAATAAAATATCTTTTTATAAATATCATAAATTCAAGTTTCAACTCTAGTGGTCTGGTACCAGATCACACATGATTAGCATTGACTGATAATGTCTCCTCTATTGCTTATCCTCAATCTATTCCTAACCTCTTATTCCTTCTGTTCCATCTCTAAACATGCTCAAGTATTTTATCCAAAAACTCCCTGTCCTTGGTTTTAATTTCCCTTCAAGTCACCTCTCCAACTTTTTCCACTTCTTTATCATCAAGCTTCTAGAAAATAAGATAATATTACTTTTGCCTCCACATTCTCATCTCCAGTTCATTCATCAATACTCTATAGTCTGTTTTAATTTCTCATCACTCTAGTAAAATTGTCAATGATAACTTTCTTAAAAACAAGTAGCCTTTGGTCAACTCCATGCTTCTCAACCTCTCTGCAGTATTTGGTTCTCCTCTCAGTCTAGATCTCTTTCTTTTGACTCATGATTTCATTCTCTTTGGCTTTCCTCTTACTTCTTATGTTCACTACCTCTCAGTCTTATATGTTGCTCTACATAATTTGCTGAAATATTGACCTCCTTGCCCTTCTCTCCCATTATTCCTCTCCCTGATGCACCCCAGAAAAATGTTTAAAGAGCTGATCACTGCCCTGAAAAAGCTCATTAACCAGTTCACTGAATAGTATATGTAATACTCCAAACACATTTACAGAACCTGGGTAACCAGGCATAAATCACTATGCAAAGTATTATGGTACATTAAGTGTTTGAGGAAGCACAGGATAAAAGATTCTATTGTTAGGATAATTCATAAAGGTATACTTAGTTGTTGAAGAAACTATAAAAAATATATTCTCTCTCATCTACTTAACTTAGGAAATATGGTAATTTATGTTCCCTCATTCTCAAAGAGAGCCAAAGAAAATAATTTGGCAAGATGTTTTAGTTATCAATCCTGTGTGTTTAATGACCTTTCAGTTATTTTAATTTAGTCATCTATGAAATCATGAATGTCTTGTTAAGTTCAAATTCAGTCTTTACCATCACTTTGAACATATCCACATCACAACTAATTGAATTATACTTGCTCAGCTTTCATCAAACACTAAAATGGATAGGTTTGAAGATAGCTAAATATTCTTTTAATGAATGGTGCATTAATGTGCTCAAAACCATTCTATGGATGCCACATGCTTCTTTTTCTTCTCACGCCCCACCACGTAGTGTCATAATCATCTGGAGTTGATGTCACACTGAGTTAATTCAAATCCCTCTGTGGCTTCTTGTTAGCAATTCAACCTTTGGTTTATTACTTGAACTGAGTCTTCATTTCCTCATACATATGGGGGGAAAAATTATACACACATAGGAATTAGAACATTGCTATGAGAATCAATGAGGCAATTTATGTGAAATCTTGACCCGAAGAGGTTGCTCACAAAATGTTGATTCTCTCCTTTTCTTCCATCTCCATTGCAAATTGAGAATTTTTTTTGCCTATTCTTCCCATACATTGTGTAGAAAATAGAGGGGATAGAGCAAAGAAAGCATTACTTTAAAAAAAAGAAATTTTAAATAAGGTTGTTTCCAATTTGTTGGCATTATGAATGTGCGGCAATATGCCTTGCACCTCTCTCTAGCATATTGTGTTTGACATTCCCAAGGAAACTTAAATACGTATATCTTTTATTGAAGTCATTGTGTGCTATCACTGTAAGAGTTATGATAGAAATAATTACAAAGATATTGCCAATCTATCACGGTGATGGCTCTGCACACTTTCCTGCTGCTTATTCTCTCTTTTCTATTTTTTTTAAAGAAATATTACTTGTTTCTTTTTACCATAGAGAAGATAGTCGTACATAAAATTTGAGTGGAAAATATGCAAGGAAAATTATGCATATGTCAATTCAGCAAACATTAAGATATGGAAGAAAATATAAGCATTATGGGAGTCCACATAAAGTATGGAAAACACCTTTGCAGATAAAATAGTTAAGTTACCAAGATATCCCAAAACCCAGTAACAATAAGATGGTGTTATGGAAAGGGATTAAAATTAAGAGACACCAAAAAGCTCTAAGATAGGCCAGGGTTAATATAATGACAGAATATAGTGCTTCTTGAGGGGAAAATGAATGTATTTTATTTTATTATCCACTGAAAACGTCCATATAGGACATGCTGCAGAAACAGAGATGTCCATTTTTCTAGAAGACAAAGAAATGGATTTGAAGGAGATCAATATTGCTTGAAGAGCAGAGAAAACATGTAACTTATAATACCAAGTCCATTTGGGATTCATCCCAAAGCTGAAGGAAGTGGCAAATGTTAAGAAAAATCTCTTATCAGCAATATGTCATGTTTTCCTATAAACTGGGGTGCAACCTATAAGCTACAGAAAAATGAATGCAGGTCTATATAGAAAAGAACCATTAAAACCCATAATGAAGGTATTTTATTTTCAGAGAGCAGTAGTCTTTTAGAATGTGCTAGAAATTTTTTCCCCTGACCCATTTCATCTCACGCGTTTCAGTTTTTGGCTCTAAACCGTATATCTCCTCAGTAATTTCTAAATTTTTAAAGCTAAGATTGCTTTGCATTAAGATGCTTTGGCAAGGTCCATAATGAGAATTTTAAATCTGAGCAAAATTTCTTGAAGTTCTAAATGATGCCATCAAAGAGAACATTCACCATATGGAACCAGTGATTGATCTAAAGACTGAAGTCTTGCTTTTAATCTCTTGTTTTCCAGCAAAGAGAAATTTTGTAGAATCTTCTCTCTTCATAAAGACTTAAAATAAAATAGGTAATTAAAATGGAAGGAATATACCTCATGTATATTTACAGAATGGAAAGTAGCACATTGTTAGCCATATCCCAATAAAGAGGCAAGGCTATCTAAAGAGAATGTGAATTCCTCCTAATTGGAGTTCCTGTTCTGTTACTACTCCTGTGTTCACTGCTGGATAGAGGGCAGTCCCAACGAATGCCACGTCCCTAAATGATGGCCTGTGTCTGAGCCTAAGATTGTTCACTAATGTTTATGATTTCCTCTGATTCTTAGAGACACTGGTAAATGTTTTTCTCACCTCTCTTCCATCTCAGCAAGACTTGTTCTTTACTCTCTCCCTTTCCCTATATACCAGCTGAGTAGAAAGGATGCTGAAAATAGAGAGGAAGGGAGAGGCATAACTAAAAAGAGCCTGCATGTCTGATTTATCTCAGGGACATTAAGCTTTTGTGTGAGCAATACATTTGCATTGCATTAAGCCACTACAGTGTTGGGTTTCTTTATTATTGCAGTTAGCCTGACACTGTAACATCATGTCTCATTCAGGATCTTGCACGTACAGAGTCAGTTCAGCAAAGAGGAAATTGTGGAATGCAGAGAGTAGTTATTTCAGATACTTTCATGGGTAAAGTCTCTGTCTGATGTGGTTTTAAAGTTGTTAAATGTTCCTAGTGAAAGCACTGACCAACCCTGTCATTAGTGTTTGCAATGATTAAGTTTATGTGCCAACTTGGCTAGGTCATGGTACCAAGATATGTGGACAAACACATTTAGATATTGCTGTGAAATCATTTTTCAGATGAGATTAACATTTAAATCATAGACTTTGAGTAAAGCGAACTAACCTCCATAATGTAGATGGGCCTCATCTCATCAGTTAAAGGCCTTAAGCAAATGACTGACCTATCCCAAAGAAGAGAAAATTCTGACAAAAGACTGCTTTTGAATTTGAGCTGCAGCATCAACTCATCTTTGGGTCCCCAGGCTGCCTAGAAACACTTCAGATTTTGTACTTGTCGGTCTCCACAATCACGTGAAACAATTGTTAGTCTAAAGACTAAGAATTTTTTAAAAATCTTTCTCTCTCTCTCTCTCTCTGTGTGTGTGTGTAGTGTGTGTGTGTGTGTGTGTGTGTGTGTGTGTGCATGTGTGTTTGTGTGCATCTATTGCTTTTGTTCATCTGGAGAACCCTCAATTCTAAAGTATCTATTTTAAAATAAAGAGGTAGACCATGTAAGAGATCCAGTATGAAAAACAATAACCATTGTCAATTAGCCAATGTCAGGTAAAATGGCATCCTAGGTTGATTCTGGATTTAATATACTCGACATGGAAATATGCTTAGGTATTCTTCATGAGTCCTGCTACTGCTTTCGTATCCTAAGTATCTCTTATCTTTTCAATTGTAACTATAAAAACAATGAGTGAAACAAAAAAAGACTTTCCATAGAAGGTTCCATTGGAAAAACATATGCACATGAGTTGACAGTAATTAACCAATTTGGAAGTTATTTATAGGACATATTCCCTTATTGGGCCTGTGTTAGACATGGAGATAATAAAACTGACGGAAACCTGTGTCCTTCCATGACAAAACATATTTTCCAAAAATAGCAGCAATAATGCCACCGAACCAATATGCTCTTCTTACTATATGACTTCGATATTGCTCCAATCCAAAGGTAGAGTCTGTGCCTCCTGAACCTCTTTGGGGTTTTGCCTCAAGAAATACAGTCTGTTAGAAGTGATGCAATCTCAAAACAAGGCCATAATAATGCAATATTCTTCTGCCTTGCTCTCTTGAGACACTTGGTCTGGGGGAAGTCAGATGCCATATAAGCAGCCCAATAAGCCCAAACAGGTCAACTTGGAGGCAGTGCAGAGAGATCCTATAAATATGTGGAGACAGAAAAAGTAGGGGGAGAGGGAATAAGACAAGAGCAAGAACAAGCGAATCAGCTCCCAGCTTCTCCAACCTCCTATATTTCAGCTCCATCCACTATCTAACTAAACCACATAAGAGACTATTGAATTGGGTCCCTTCTCATTCTTATGTAGAAGCCCTAACCCCCAAAGCAACTGTATTTGGAGATAGGGTCTTTAAGGGGGTAACCAGGATTAAATGAAGTAATAAAGGTGGGGCCCTAATCCAATAGATTTGGTGTCCATACAAGAAGAGAACGCGGTATCAGAGACCTTTCTCTCTCCACACATGTACAGAAGAAAGGCCAAAGAAGAAAGTAAGAAGTTAGTGTCTGCAAGCCAGAAAAAGAGGCCTCATAAGAAACAAATCCTGCTGGCACCTTAATCTTGGATTTCTTGTTATGGCAGCCCAAGAAGACTAATACAAATACTTTAAGCAAGAACCATCCAGCCAAGCCCTCCCCTAATTCCTGACTCAGAAAACTATGCAAGGTAATAAAATAGTGATTCTCATTTTAGGTCACTAAGTTTTTGTGTGATTTGTAATGGATCTTTGGAACACTACCCTTGAGGTGCTTACTGTTTATTAGGGGAGCTAAAACACATAACTAATTACATGTCAAAGTGCTATGATATTTATGTATCAAATTCTATGAGTGAGGAGGTAAAGAAACAGAAGACAGAAGGTTTTTGACCTGGAAATTATTCAACATTAAATAATTGACCAGTGTGGTTAGACTAGAGTGATGGAACCTTCGATGGGTTCAAAGTGGGAGAAGAGAAAGATCACTGAAGAGTCACTTGGGTGATGCAATGGTTCAAATTGTGTTTTCCTAAAATTCGTATGTTGAAGTCTTAACCCCTCATGTAATTATATTGGAGATACAGTCATGAAAGTGATAATGTTAAATGAGGTCATAAAGATAGAGCCCTGAACAAATAGAACTGGTGTCCTTATAATTAGAGGAAGAGACATCAAAACTCTCTCTCCACCATGTGAAGACATAGCAAGAAGGCAGCCATCTACAAGCCAGAAAGAGATCCCGCACCCGGATTTACCAGTGCTGCCACCTTGATGTCGGAATTCTAGCCTCCAGAACTGGGAAGAAATAAATTTCTGTTGCTTAAGCTACACTATCTATGGAATTTTGTTATGATAGCCCAAGCTGATAATATAGGTGACTTCACAATTTTTTCAGGGTTTAATTAGATTGGGTACCAAATCCTTAGTGGATGTGAAGAAAAATAAAAATATGTGTATAATTTGGTTTATTCACACAACAGTTTATGAGCAACCCCAAGGCAAGAATTATGTTCACTGAAGTATCTCCAGCACCTAGATTATGGCCTGTATCTGAGCTGTATTTATTGCTAAAGGAAGGGAGAAAAGGGAGGAAAAGGAGGTAGAAAACAATCTTGCAGTGATACAGAACTTACTACCACCTAGTAGAATCTCTAAGAAAGGAGCCATCTGGCAAGAAGGAGGCCAGGTGCAGTGGCTCATTAGGAGGCTGAGGCGGGTGGATCACCAGAGGTCAGGAGTACAAGTCCAGCCTGACCAACATGGAGAAACCTCGTCTCTACTAAAAATACAAAATTAGCCAGGTGTGGTGGCTACATGCCTGTAATCCCAGCTACTCAGGAGGCTGAGGCAGAAGAATCGCTTGAATCCAGGAGGCTGAGGTTGCAGTGAGCCGAGATTGTGCCATTGCACTCCAGCCTAGGCAACAAAAGTGAAACTCCATCTCAAAACAAAACAAAACAAAAAAAAAGAAAGAAAGAAGAAGTAGAACAGATCAAGTGATAGAATGGAACATGCCAAACATATACACCATGGAATATTATGCAGCCATAAAAAAGGATGACTTTACGTCCTTTGTAGGGACATGGATGAATATGGAAACCAACATTCTGAGTAAACTATTGCAAGGACAGAAAATGAAACACCTCAGGTTCTCACTCATAGGTGGAAATTAAACAATGAGAACACTTGGACACAGGGTGGGAAGCATTACACACTGGGGCCTGCTGTGGGGTGGGGGGAGGGGGGACGGATAGCCTTAGGAAATATACCTAATTTAAATGTATGAGTTAATGAGTGCAGCACACCAACATGGCACATATATACATATGTAACAAACCTGTACGTTGTGCACATGTACCTTAGAACTTAAAGTATAATAATAAAAATATATATATATTAACAGATATTGAATAAGAAAAAATAAAAATTACATTCATAATGGCAAAAAAAAAAAGAATGGAATATGCCAAAATGGAGAAAGCCTCTATGAATCATTGGCTTACCCAGTGTAGTCATATGCAAAAGGCTGATTTTATTTGTGCCTATGCTTTAGGCTACTCATTTTCAAAATCTCTTCCCACTCATTATTCCCCAAAAATTATTCACTGCTGATAGAACTATTCATTGTGACCAGTCTGGGCTGCATGGCCTCCCACTAGTTCCCACCTCATTTTTCATCCTCCAACAGCTCTTTCTCTGTTGGCTTCAGTGTTTCTCCATAGGCTTCCCTGTACTTACTGTTCAGTTCTTAAATGTTAATACACATCTAGTTTTGGACACTTTTAAATGTAAAGAGTGTAAAGACATGCACCACACTCAAGTGTTGTTAAAAGAGTTTAAAAGTTGTTAAAGACTACATGCAAAGTAATCATTAAAAGAGAAAGTCCATTAGTTGTGGACTTAAGAATTCAAAAGCTGGTATAGGAAATGAAAGATAAGCAGAAATAGAAAATCAAGTCCAAGATCTCACAGTACAACATTTTTCTTTGTTGTTGTGATTATAAGCACTCATTTATAAGAAATAGATTCTTTGGTGAACTTACTCAAGGCCCAGTTTTCACCTGGTCTTTTGATTATAATCTAGTGCCAAGATGGGAAGATAGACCAGACCAACTCTTAATGACCCTGTTCCAGTCCTTTGATTTCACAACTCCAGGACAGATTTGGCCTTACTAGTTTGATTGCATATAGGGTTTCATAGGAAGACAAATTGAACTAAAACTTCAGCTCCCTTTAGCCTGGATATTACATTGTAGTGGTTGCTATTTAATCTTACGTGTAACTTGAGCAGTCATACTCCACAGTTTCCCCAAAAGGGAGTTACTGTTTAATGAAATGGGACTAGGTTTCCAAATTTGCTTTTTACATAGACACACATTTCCTTATGGGTGTTTTCTGGGATAATAGCAGCAGTGGAGCCTACTGAAATGTGAATTATATATGAGGAATACATCCTTATTTCTGAATGCAATTCAATTCCAAATGGGTGTTAAGAGGTGAGTCTCAGTAGGACGAGCAACATCAGCAAGATTGTTGACTAGAGGTAACTGGTGCTCATCCTCCCACAAAAACAAAACAACAAGTAAACAACTAAAATTCAACTAGAGTCTCCAAAAGAGAGTACTGCTGTACAGCAATGAACTGGTAAAATCATTGTCGTGCACATAAACCCATGACAGCAGTACAGACAGGGGAACAAAGCATCCCATCTCTACTCCCTTATATCCCCCATAAGGATTATTTCAGAGCCAGGAGAGACTTCCCCATGCAGGGAAGAAGTAAACAGAGGACCCCCAAAGCCTCCATTGCAACTTCAGATACTTGCAGTCCTTGCTTCAGAAGAATCCAGTAGTCTTCACAGACTCTGAACATAATTTAGGGAGCTGCCTTGAAATCATGTAGCTACATTGCTCCAGAGTAGGAGCCCAAGTTGAGCACCTCCCTCACCCTCAGCAACTGTAAGTGCCACTGCATGGTACAATCTTGAAATCAGAGCCACTGCTAGACTCTGGCCTTTGGAGTCTGGGCTCAGCAAAACAGCCATGACTATGTTGCCCAACTCCACACAATGCCCTACCCCTAAGGAACAGGCAGTACTACACAGTGTGGAAACCAAATACAGGCCAGCTGAACACATGAAAGTATAAAAGTAAAAGTATAAAACTCACTATTAAAGGTAATTTCATAATCAAACTCAGAATAAAACAATACTGTAATGGTGCTATGTAAATCCTTCAAACCTCTAGTATAAACGTTAAAATTCAAAATTCTCAAATATAACTAAGCTACAATTACTTGTTAAAGAACACACAATATATACAAAGGTAAAATTAAGGCAATAAAATGTAAATTAAGGGAGAGAGTAGAAGTCTAGAGTGTTTTTAAGTGACCAAAGTTAAGTTGTCATCAGTTTAAAATAGTATAACAAGATTCTTTATGTTAATCCCACTGTAACCACAAAGACATTGGAACAGACACATAAATGAGAAAGATAAAAGAGTCAAATAACTCACATCAGTTCTTCTCAAACTATTCCAGAAAATTGAAGAAGAAAGTACTTCTAAAATTATTCCACAAGGGCGCTGTTACCCTGATGCCAAAACCAGAGAAGGACACGCACACAAAAAGAAAGCTATAGGCCAATATTACTAATGAATATAGATACAAAAATCTTCAACAAGTTGCTAGCAAACCAAGTTCAACAGCATATTTAAAGGATCATCCACCATGATAAGATGGAATTCATCCCAATGATGCAAGGATGGTTTAGAACATGCAAATCAAAGAATGTGATACACCACATTTACGGAAAGAAGGACAAAAATCACAGGACCATTTCAATAGATGCAGAAAAACACGTGTGATAAAATCCAAAATCTCTTCATAGTAGAAACTCAGCAAATTAGGTATAGAAGGCACATACCTCAACACCATAAAGGCTACAATATGACAAATCCACAGCTAAATCATAGTAATCAGGGAAAAATTGAAAGCTTTTCCTCTAAGATCTGGAACAAAGCAAGGATGCCCACTTTCACCACTTCTATTCAACACAGTACTGGAAGTCTTAGAGCAACTAGACAAGAAAAAAAATAAATAAATAAAGAGGCATTTGAATAGGAAAGGAGGAAATCAAACTGTCTCTGTTTACAGACATGATTTAATAAATAGAAAACCTTAAAGACTCCACTAAAAAACCTGTTAGAACTAATACACAAATTCAGTAAAGTTGCAGGATATAAAATCAAAATACAAAAATCAGTAGTATTTCCATACCCGAATAATGAACTATCTGAAAATGAAATCAAGAAAACAATTCCATTTACAAAAGATTAAAAAAAAAAAAAAAAAAAAAAAAAAAAACAAGATACCTAGGAACAAGTTAACTAAGGAGGGGAAAGATCTCTACAATGAAATCTATAAAACATTGATGAAAAAATTGAAGAGGACACAAATAAATAGAAATATATCTAGTGTTCATTGACTCGAAGAATTAATATTGTTAAAACGTCCATACTACCAAAAACAATCTACAGAGCCAATGCAATTCCCACCAAAATACTAGTGACTTTTTACAGAATATACAAAACAATCCTAAAATTCACATGGTACCACAAAAGACTACTAATAGGCAAATCAAATCTTAAGAAAAAAAAAAAAAAAAAAGCTGAAGCCACGACACTATCTGACTTCAAAATATAATACCAATCTATCATAACCAAAACAACATGGTATTGGAATTTAAAAAGAAACACAGACCACTAGAACAGAATACAGAATTATGAAATAAGTTCATATATATACCGTCAAAAGATTTTTGACAACCAAGAACACATATTGGGGAAAGAACAGTCTTGACAGTATATGGTGCTGGGAAAATCATATGTCCAAATGCAGAAAAAAGAAAATGGACCTCTATATTTTATCACATGCCAAAACTCAACTTAAAATAAATTAAGGACTTAAATGTAAGACCAGGAACTATGAAACTACTGGAAGAAAACCATAAGAAAAAATGCTTCATGACACTGGACTAGTGAAATATCTTTTTTTTGGATGAGGATTCAGAAGCACAGACAACACAAGCAAACATAGACAAATGAGACTACATCAAACTAAAGAAGCTTTTGCACTGCAATAAAAATATTTAACAGAGTAAAGGTATAACCTACAGAATTAGAGAAAATATTTGCAAACTATACATCTGACAAGGGGTTAATATCCAGAATATATAAGGAACTCAAACAACTCTATATCAAATAAACCAATAATTCAATTTAAAATGGGCAAAAGATTTTAATAGACATTTCTCAAAAAATAAATACAGCCAACAGGTATATTAAAAATTGCTCACCATCACTAATCATCAGGGAAATGCAAATCAAAACCACAGTGAGATATCATCTTATTCCAGTTGCAATGACGATTATCAAAAAGAAAAAAACATAATAAGTGTTGGTGAGAATATGGAGAAAAGGGAACCCTTGTACATTGTCGGTGGAAATGTAAATTAGTACAGCCATTGTGGAAAATAGTATAGAGATTTCTCAAAAATTTAAAACTAGAACTACCATATGATCCAGCAATGCCACTACTGGGTATATATATCCAAAGTAACTGAAATCAGTATGTCAAAGAGATATCTTCACTTCAAAGTTTAGTGTAGTACTACTTACAATAACCAAGATATAGAGTCAATAGTGTCTAATAATGGATAAGGGATAAAGAAAATGTGGTGCATATATGTAATATATAAATTTACATAAATGTATATATAAATATATTGCATATATAAATCGTATATATTATATAATCATTACATATAATATATCATAAAATATTACTAATATATACATAAAAATACCATTCTTTCATAAAAAAATGAAATCCTGTCATCTGTGACATGAGTGAACATGGAGGACATTATGTTGAATGAAACAAACCTGATGCAGAAAGACAAATACCACATGTTCTCACTCATATGCAGAACCTAAAAAAAGTTGATCTCATAAATAGTGAACATAACAGTGGTTACAGAGACTTGAGAGGGTAAGGGGAAAGGGGCAAAGGGGAGAAGATAGTTAACGAGTACAGAGTTAGAAAGGAAGAACGAGTTCTGGTGTCCTATTGTACAGTAGATGTCTATATTCAGCAACAAGGTATTGTTTATATTAAAACAGCTAGAAGAGAGGATTTTGTTCTCATCACTAAGAAACGATAGATGGTTGTATATGCTAATTACCCTGATTTGATTATTATACGATGTATACATGTATCAAAACAACACATTGTACCCTGAAAATACATAACATTTGTCAATTTTTAAAAATTGAACAAATGCTCCAAATAGGCATCTCAAAAAGTAAAGATATACAGATGGCAAATAAGCACATGAAAATATGCTTAACATCATATATCATTAGTGAATTGCAAATGAAAATGAGAAATCACTACACTTCTATTACAATGGAAAAAAGAAAAAAGAAAACATTGAAAATACCAAATGCTGTAGAGCATGTACAGCAACAGAAACTCTCATTGATTGTTGTTGAGAAGTCATTTTGGAAGAGGTTGGTGTTTCACATGAAGTTAAATGTAGTCTTAACCTATGATCTAGCAATCATAGGTAAATCCTAGGCATTTACCCAAATAAGTTGAAATATTAATGTTCACACAAATTCTGTACACAAATGTTTACAGCACATTTTTTTTTCATTAAAAATGCCAAATTGCCAAACTTGTATGCAAACAAAATATTTTTCCACAGATAAATGGATAAACACACTTTGGCACATCCATTTAATGAGGTGTTTATTATTCAGAAATAATAAATGAGCTACACAGCTACAAAAGGAAGTAAACTTAAAAGCATATTCCTTCTTTTTTTTTTTTTTTTTGAGACGGGGTTTTTTTTTTTCCCCAGGCTGGGGGGCAGTGGCGCCATCTTGGCTCACTGAAAGCTCCGCCTCCTGGGTTCACGCCATTCTCCTGCCTCAGCCTCCCGAGTAGCTGGGACTACAGGCGCCCGCCACCACGCCCGGCTAATTTTTTTGTATTTTAGTAGAGACGGGATTTCACTGTGTTAGCCAGGATGGTCTCGATCTTCTGACCTCATGATCCGCCCGCCTAAGCCTCCCACAGTCTTGGGATTACAGGCGTGAACCGCCGCGCCCGGCCACTTAAATGCATATTTCTAAGTGAAAGAAGCCAATTTACAAAGATTATATGTTGTATGACTACAGGTATATTACAGTCTGGAAAAGGCAAAGCTATGGAGACAGTAGAAAGTGTAATATAATAGCCAGTGTTCTGGCAGGAGGAAGGGAGAGAATGAATTGGTAGAACGTAGGATTTTTAGGAAAATGAAACCTCTTTGGGACACTGTAATGGTGGGAACACGACATTTTGTATTTGTGAAAGCCCATTGAGTAGTCAATATATACAGTGTATACTAATGTAAACTATGGACTTCGGTTAGTAATAATGTATTGATATTGGATGAATTATATTATCAATAAAAACTGTAACATATGTACCACACTAATGGAGGATAATAATAATAGAAGAAACTGTGTGGTGTGGGAGCAAAAGTGAGTATTTGGGAATTATATTTTTTTGCTGAATTTTCTGCAAACCTAAAACAACTAAAAAATAAAATCTATTAATTTTTGTAAAAGTTATTTTTTAAAAATGATGGAATCCTGCATTGCACAATAAACTAGTACATTGATGTGCCCCAGCTATAAGCCACATAAGAACTCTCTGGTCCAGATAAACCCTGAGATAAAACAGGATTGAATTATGGATAATAAGCTATGAAGACATTACTTTCTAGATAGAAGACAAAATCCTTTTGTTTTTGGTTAAGAGAAGTGATATCTATCTTATCACTTCCTCCATGACTGCTGCAGACGTGGGAGAGCAGAACTATTCTGACTAGAACTCATCCTCAAAACTAACTTCAAATACAACTGGACAACATAGATTATAAATATTTGCTGAAAATCTCAATGAGAAGGTGGCTCAAATTGGCTTAAAAGGTAAAGAATTTTTCTTATGAAATTGTACTAGACATAACTATAATTTTAATTTTTTCACAAATCCTAAAAATTTTAGGGTTTTCTAATGCTTACAGAGTATAAAATAATCTCTAATCTGATAGATTGAATGCTAATCATTTCAAAGTTCAATCTCTGACAGAAATGTTTTCACATGCAACCTACTCAGTGCTGCTTCTAGTTTATGATTATTTTTGTCTTGAGAAGATTTGAAACTAGAATTGCCATGAATTTGTGTTTATATTTCTAATGCAGTTAGATTTTAGTTGGTGGAAAAAATTTCTAGGCTCTGATGACTTCACATGGCTTTAGCCTATTTCTGTAGCACCGATATGCTAGCTTGACAGTAGTTCTGTTGCAAGTCTGTAGCTCCAGATTTCATGTTTTCCCTGGCGTCATTTGGACTTATTAAATAGCACTCAGCTTTTGTGCATTCCAGCATTTCTCTGCAACTTACATGGCAATGCTGCTCACTCACACCACATCTTTACTCCTCACATCCTGTTCCCTGACATAACGAGTTAGTCTTCACTGGGTGATTGCTTCGTGAAAAGAAATGAATAATATACATGATAATCATGGTCATCTATCAGACTATGTATTTTCCCCTAATAAGTGATTTTGCTATGCTTTGCTAAACTTATGCTGAATTTTTCATGAGCTGGATGAGTGCATTCTGGCATCTGTTTATAATGTCAACTAACATTTTTTAATGAAATGAAACCTTGGGAGATGAGAACGGGAAACCTGGGTGTTTAAAAAGACATATTACCTTTCAGAATGGGGGCTCTCTTTGCCTGAATTATAAAAGGTCTCCAGGGGTTTTAGAGTAATTCACTGTTTTCATATCTTTCGTTCAAATGATCACATGCTGCTCAGCGTATTGTGCATCATTTGCTCACTTTTTGGAAGATCAATTTGTACTTAGTGCTTTGAAAGATGGGAGTCACAGGAGTTCAGTAACTATATTCAAGTATTCTCGATGAGTGACATCTGAAAAAATGAGCACTAAAATCTCCTATTTAAAACCTCAGCTTCAACCCTTAGGAAGCACGCTAACTTGCTAGTCTCTGAGAATACCAAAAGCATAAAAGAGTGTTTTATTCACTGAACGATTACTACTGAGGAATGGAACATTAAATTAAAAAAAATCTAGACCAGGGAATTTTAAATAATTATAAAATAATACTAGCTATTTACACATTTCTAAGAAAATGTTAATAGTGTAAAATATTTAAATAATAANTACCAAAAGCATAAAAGAGTGTTTTATTCACTGAACGATTACTACTGAGGAATGGAACATTAAATTAAAAAAAATCTAGACCAGGGAATTTTAAATAATTATAAAATAATACTAGCTATTTACACATTTCTAAGAAAATGTTAATAGTGTAAAAATATTTAAATAATAATTTGCAGTTTCAAAAGTACTTTTAAGTGATGATCAAGTTTAATATATTTTTAAATTATCTGAAATTCAAAGTTTTATTTTTTAAAAAATTTAACCTAGAATACATTTTTAACTTCCAGAAGCTTACTAGAAGCAAAATGGAGATAAATTAATTTAATTCGAATATCAACTAAAGTTATTTTTGTGTTTTGTTTTCAATGTATAATAATCATTTTGGCTTCTGTCATTTAAAAATTATGGAATCTAGTGCAACTCAACTATTACAATTGAGTTTTAGACTAAAATGTGAAGATATGAAAAGAAGAGATAATGTCTCATATAAATCTGTGTCACCAGTGCCTAGCACAATGTTTGGCATATAGTAGGCGCTCAACTAACTTTTGTGTGAATATTTGGCAACTGCAAATTAATAGAAATATACAATTTTCCACTATCAGTGAAAAGGGAAAAATGATAAGAATTCGATTGTGACAAGGCTTAGTCCAAAAAAAAAGATTTGAGTAAAAGATGAGCCAAATTTAGTATAATACAAATAATAACAATGCTTGTCACAATGTAAAATAAAATCTTGTTTTTTGCAAAAATTTTGAAGTTTAGCTTAGAAAATGATAATTATGGCTGGGGGCGGTGGCCTGTAATCCCAGCACTTTGGGAGTCTGAGGTGGGCAGATCATGAGGTCAGGAGATCGAGACTATCAGGGCTCACACGGTGAAACCCTGACTCTAGTGAAAATACAAAAACATTAGCCGGGTGTAGTGGTGGGTGCCTGTGGTCCCAGCTACTTGGGAGGCTGAGGCAGGAGAATGGCGTGAACCTGGGAGGCAGAGCTTGCAGTGAGCCGAGATTGGGCCACCGCACTCCAGACTGGGCAACAGAGCAAGACTCCGTCTCATCTCAAAAACAATAAAGAAATAAAGAAAGTGATAATTATGAAATTTGTATAGTGTTTTATAATTTCTTAAATAATTCCATATTATTGTATTTGCTCTTCTTTCCTGGGATTTGAATATCAATATTTTTGTTTTATTTATTCTATTTAATTGAAAGACAGCATGGAATACAGGAAAGTACGTAAAACACTCTAAGTAAAGAATGATATTTTTTACATATATATGCATATGCCTGAGTAAAAATCAATATATAAAAGCCGGGTGCAGTGGCTCACACCTGTAATCCCAGCACTTTGGGAGGCTGAGGCAGGTGGATCACGAGGTCAACAAATCGAGACCATCCTAGCTAACATGGTGAAACCTCGTCTCTACTAAAAATACAAAAAGTAGCTGGGCGTGGTGGTACATGCCTGTAATCCCAGCTACTAGGGAGGCTGAGGTAGGAGAATCCCTTGAACCCGGGAGGCGGAGGTTGCAGTGAGCCAAGATCACGCCACTGCACTCTAGCCTGGCAACAGAGCAAGACTCCATCTCAAAAAATAAAATAAAAATAAAAATCACAAAATAAAGATGTCTTTGTGCCAGACTACTTTCCCTCAAAAGATTCACCTGTTGACAGACATCTGGTTGTTTTCAGTTTTGTGCTATTATGAATAAAACCGCTATGAACACTTTGAACATACATTTTTGTTGACATGTGCATTTATCTGCTTTTTTTGTATGTAACTAGGAGTGAAATTGCTTGAAATATAGAAACACTTTCTATATTACATATATATTTAGTAAAAGATGTTATAAAATTTCCCAAAGTGGTTATACGATTTTAAACTCCTACCAGCAACATATGTTTAATTTGCTCCATTCACTTGTCAACACTTTATATTGTCAGTCTTTTTTATTTTAACCATCTAGTAGATATGTCACAGCATTTCATTTTAGATTATCCCCATTTTAAAAATAGGAAAACTAAATTCAGATCAATTAATGGCTTTCCCATAATTGCATATGTAGCAGAAGCTATGACCTCTATCTTGGTTTCTGATTCTATATTCATTTATTTGCTTTTCTTATTACTCACTGCTGTTTTTCTTCATTTCACTCCTTTCTTTCTGTCTTTACTTGTGTTTGTAATTTCCATTATGATATATTTCAAACATACAGAAAAGTACAGAGAAGAGTATAAGAAATATCCATATATCCATAACTTAGATTCAACAAGTTATCATATTTAATTTGTGTAGTTTATTTTGGTTAAAAATTTTAAAGTAAAAATAAATTATACAGATCATGACATTTCACACTAAACTTATTATGATATTTTATTATGTGAAATGAAGGAATTATCACAAACAATAAACCATAAATTCCTACTATTATCTAACACTCAGTCTCTAATCAAATTTTTTCAATCATTATAAGAATGTCTTTTATAGCTATTTTGTGCATAATAAGAATCAAAGACCACAAATTCATTTTACTACTACTCTGTGACACTTTTAAGAATTCAAATGCAATTTTATAATTTTATTGTTATCATCAATGTTGCTATGTAGTAAAGCATTATATTAAACATATATAAGGTTTTTCTCTTCTTAAACCCTTTTAAAGTTTAAGTATTAAAGAACATAGCACAGCTAAATATTTTGTTAAGTATTTACTTGACATTTAAACTCTCCAATGTGTTGTACACTGGATACAGTGCAAGACAGTAGACACTGAACCAAAATACTAAATATTTTTTAAAAACAAAAGAAACAAAAAAAATCCAGAGATGCTTAGACAAAAGGATATGAAAATTTCAAGTGATATTGGGCAAAATAATTAGTAAATTAAAAAACTAATCTTTGTCTTACTTCTCTAAAAGGATTACTATTAACTATCAGTCTTTTTTCTCACATAGAATTTCCATTCTCAGTAGGAATGGATTAACCTTTTATTGCTACTATTATTACTAGTGAGAGGAACACCAGATGAAAGGAGTCTGTATTCATTTTGAATAGAAAATCAAATGAACTATGCACACCTTTCTCAGTGCAAAATTGCATTAGATTTTTCTTGTTGCTTCAATTAAAATTAGAGTTTGTTACGTTTATGACACATCTAGAGCAAATATGTGCAATAAAAGCTTACCGTATTCTTTCGTATCTATTTCCTATAAAAGCTTGGGCCATTGAGTATGCTGGGAAGAATGGCTCAGATGTTCATAAAATATCAGAGGGCTGACCAGCTAGTTTGAGATTGTGTTTTTTTTTGTTTGTTTGTTTGTTTGTTTTTTTCCCTGAGACAGGGTCTTGCTCTGTCATCCAGGCTAGAGTGTCATGGCAGATCTCATCTCGGCTCTCAAGCCACCTATCCTCCGTGCTCAGCCTCCAGAACAGCTAGGACGACAGATGCCCACCATCACACTCGGCTAAATTTTTTTTTTTTTGTAGAGATGGGGTTCCACTATATTGCCCAGGCTGGTCTCGAACACCTGAGCTCAAGTGATCTGCCATCATTGGCCTCCCAAAGTGCTGGGATTACAGGCCTGTGCCTGTGCCACTGGTCTGTCCAAGGCTGTGCTATTTTTATTGACTACCACATATCGCTGCTTGATTATTTTGGAGTTATTCAGATTTGCACAATCCTTACCTTGAAAAGAAAAAAAAAAATCAAGGATTCCTACCTGCTGGAAGGTTTCTTCTGAATAGAAGACAAAAATGAAGATGTTTTTTTCTTAAGGAGGAATTACTCGTGGCCCTTTTGACGTTTTAACAACACATCCGACAGTTATCTTTGTAAGGTACTGCCAATCAGTTTTCTCAACCATTGCTCTTTTCTAGAGGATGTACTAGGAGTACAACAGGGACCACCTTTCTAAATAGAGGAAGGAAGTGAGAGCTCTGTTGAGGGTTATTAGGAAAACAGGTGTTGACTCTCACAAGCTGATTCAGTCCTTGATATGAATACAAGAAAGACCAGGAGACTATTCCAACAGCTGGAAACGAGTGCAGAAAGCAATTGTTTTGCTTCTAAGAGTCACTGGTCTCCCCTGATGTTCAACATATTGGTGAGAATATTTTCAGGAGGCACGGGGATGTGTGTCAGGATATGAACTTTATTGAGCTTATCTACCAGAGTAAAAGTAAAGTCTTAAAGTCAGTAAAAACCAAATATTTATTACTAATAGCAATTAAAGTCTTAACAATTTTTTTTAAAACAATCAATTCAATTAAAACCCACTACTTCAGAATCAATAGCTTGTTTGAAGCCAGAGTAATACCTAACTATGTTTAAGACTCAAATGCATAAAATTGGTTAGCTGGAAAGTTCCCAAATTGCCAAAACGTAATTCAAAAAAATTAAAAAGGTAAAAAAATACAGCCCGCTGACGTCAACATTGGACAGCTGTTAGAACAGTCTTGAACTGAATATTTATTTAGGTAACAAGGAAACCAGTCAACTGCTGACTGTCCTTTCTTTGGAATAAGTTTTGAGGATGTGAGGAATTACATGCCACTGGCAGTAACCCACTCAGATGAGAGTCCAATTCTTCCTCTCCATGAACAGCAAGATGCCAGTGAGAATGGGTAACACTGATGAGTGGTTTTTAGACGCCTTTCCCTCCACTCCCAGCTTCTCAGTGATGAGGGGTTCCAGTAGGCTTACATCATTCCCAATAGCACCCACACTTCTGTGACTGGATGTACCGGATTTCCGGTGTCGGTGAGCATGGCCTTGTGTGGACTGCACATTGGCTCTGGCAGGGAAGTCATCCTCTGTCGTGGCTTTCACACTAGCAAGGCCGGGAAAGTGCGCGTCAACCACCACCAGAGACCCCATTGCTTCTTATGCCGCTCCACCATTCGCATGCCTGCCTCCAGCCTTCCTACTCATTTTCCACTAGAACTGAGTTTTGTTAGGAGAAACAGGAAGAGCACTCAAAAACGTTAGGCGTAGCCGAACCACAGGTTTGAGGCATTTATACAGATATATATTTTCCTTTCCCCAAAGTGCTAATATTTTTACCTATGAATTTGCTATTATGTTGCCCTTAAATTATGGAATTTCTGCTAAACATAAGGACAATAAAATTCTTCAGTGCATGGCGTTTGCTTATTGAGAATGACTTTCGGAATTGAGAAGCTCTATTTACAGTGATGTGGCAGTTCAGCAACAGCAATATATAGGAAAGCGGGTTGGCACAGAATCTGTTAAGAAAAAAGGTTGCCGTGTTAAAAGTGAAATTTTGAAGATGTCGAAGTTAAAGTTTAACAAAATATTATGGGACTTTTGTTAAAAATCTCTCAATTCAGTTCAAGGCAATAAGGAGAATAATAAATATAAACAAAATATCATCATTAAACTAGAGAGTATAACAATCCACGACTAGGAACACCCACTTGGACAGATACTTAAGTGAGAAATAAAATTATTTTAGGTTTGAGATATCATCTCCATTTAGCACATGTATGTCTAATATTGTCATAAAGGTAATAATAGAGCCTGTATTTAAACAGTAAGACTGATTCTAAAGCTGATATGCTCTCTCCCATTCTTTCCTTTTGCAGCAACCTTTCTAATAATAATTTTTTAAAACGTGTGCTAAAGTTTCTCATAAAAGTAAACATACACTGAATCTATGACTTAGTGAATCGACTCCTAGGTATTTTCCCGAGAGAAATAAATGTACATTCACAAAGGTTTGTATAAGAATGTTCATAGCAGCTTTGTTCATAATAGCCCAAGACAAGAACCAACACAGGTGTCCATCAATAGGAGAATGGATAAACGAGCTGTGATATATACAAGCAATGGAATACTACTCAGCAATAAAAAGTAACAAACTCATACACTCCAAAACGCAAGTCTCAAAAACGTTATATTAGTGTAATATATACTGAAAGAAGCCTTACACAAATCATTAAATATAGTATGACTAAATATCTATGAATTTAGATGAAATTCTAGAATAGGCAAAACTATTCTGTGGTGCATAAAATCAGATTAATAATCTCTTATGGGGATGGGGGAACAGAGACTAACTGGGAAGAAGAAGAAGGAACTTACCTGGATTGGTGATGATGTTCAATGTCTTCTTAGGGATTTAGGTTACACAGGTGTATGCATTTGTCAAAGGTCATGCAAAGGTACACTTACTGTTTGTGCATTTCTTTATTCGTTAATTTTACATAAAATGTAAGCAAATGTAGAACTGTAGTTCATGATATACATGCTAAAGCCTTTAGGGGGAAAAGTACTAATATATGAAATTTATTTTGAAAAGCAAGATGGATTAAGGATACAGAGAGGGGTGTGTATTTGGAGATATATATGATAATGCAAATATAGTAAAATGTTAAAGGTAGAATCTTAGTGGTGTGTATTTGGGTATTTACTGTAAAATTCTTTCAACTTTTGACAATTTTCACAATAAAATGCTGGAGAAAAAACTGTGTGCTTACTATTTCATATCAATTATCAAATCAGCAAATAGCTGATGATTGTCAGACATTTTTAAACTGTCTACTTTCATATTCATATATTCTGAAGGATATTTTCTGTTTTCTGAAATCTAGCCAAACGATGACATATTTCCACTTCTAAGATATTGCAATTAGATTATACGAAAACGACCTAGTAGGACAAACTAACAAGACTTTGTTTCTTGAGTTTCATCCATTTACACATTTTCTTTGGCCGTTTTGTTAAATACTAAGTAGTTGTTATGAGTGTAATAATAATTGATTAAAAGACACCAGCTGACACCAGTTTATAATAACTCATCCATACAGGCAACTTTACTTCACAAGCAAGGATACATAGCAACATGCTACTACTTAAAATTGCAGACTTCTCTAGACCCCAGATTCCTCCCTAGAGAGACTCAAAACTTCCTGTGGCACAGTCTGATTGGGATGAGGATCTCAACAAGCTCTTCAAGAAGCTTAAATCTCCTGTTTAAAGGTAGTATTTATATTCTTTTGGCCTATCTTAATTATTCTGAGAACTCTGGCTAAGTATTTGTCTGTTGACTTGCACATTCTGAATGTTTCCAGAGTCTACGTGAATGGATTGGCAATTTCCCAGGTGCATAATTTTTTAGCCAGGCGTGGTGTACATTCCTGAACAGTCAGTGACATTTGAATACTTAGGATTGTTTATAAACATCTCATTCCAAAAAGGTCTTCGGATGACTTTTGTTTTTTGCTTCTACTTCTACAGAAGTAAAAAACAGTGATAATTATATAAAATTATATATTTTTTAAAGTCCAATGCATTCGATCTTCAAAATAACAGGCTGTCTTGATTGTGAACTAGCTTTTGTTTCTCCTTTAGCTCTACTTCTAAGCCAATAAACCTAGTAATCAGTTTATCAGTTTTCTGCTTTTTAAGGTATATTTATTTATTGTATTAGGAAACAAACAAACAAAAAAAAACCGGCTTTAGTTCCTGCCAGAACAACAACAACAAAAAATGAGCAGAGGATGTGGTTCCTTTCTAAAAGTCAACCATGGAGAAACCAGAGGAAAACAAAATATCCAGAAATAAGAGATAGGAACAAAAAAATTAAATCCACGAAAAATCCCAAGAGAAAATTATTTTTTCTTTCCCCAAAATCTGTATGTAATTTTGCTTGTAAGCAATTTACAAATGTATTTTTCCTTTTCTTTTTCTTTTGACATAATGGTGAATCAGAACTGTGTTGAAATCTTCCATATAATGGCAGATTTATTCACTGATTCCTGTAATTTACTTTTGGCTTTATATATCTATTTTGAGTGTTTTATTTTATATTTGCATATTTAGAATGGTTTTATATCTTCTTGATGAATTAAATATTTCAGTATTATTTACTGATTATAATTAAGTTGTTTGGTTTAAAGTTGTTTAGTCTAATGTTAGTAGAGCAACAGCATATGGTTGGTTTGTTCCTGATATATCCTTTTCCATTCTTTAATTTTCAGTCTTTGCATATTACATGTTTTAGGTGTATCTTACATAAAAAGCATGAAGCTAGATTTTTTTCCTAGTGTGACAGCCTGTGCTTTTTAACTTTAATTCTAATCAATATTGACAATGATTAGATATTTGCACATTTTATCTAACGTTTTTATTTTAATCTTTACCACACTTCCTACATTTGTTTCTTCTATTTCCTTAGCTATATAAAATTAATATATATATTTCTTTAAGCAAAACAAAACTTTGACATTTTCCAAATATCTGTAGTTCTGCCTTTTCCTCTCTTAAATGTGCGTGATTTTATATTAAGTAGGTATTTTCATCCTAGGCTATCACGAAAATATATATATATTTCTCTTTTGTGGAAAAATGTCATACTTTTTTAAACAATGATTTTACCAAAGTATCTTAAAACTCTTAATACTTTTATGAAAAAATATGCAGCATTGTCAGTATATTTTTAGCAGTTCTTTCAAAAGTTCTTTCGATGAAGGCTTTTATGTAGCATAACTTCAGAGGTTTAAGCAGCTGAATATATAATTGCTCGAACATTGAAATATCAACATAGAAGAATAAACAGTTTCAAATCCAAGTTATATGCCTTCAATATGTTAAAAATCTGACTCCATTGTCCTTTTGTATACAATGTTGCTATGATGAAGACCACTGTTCATCTTCAAAGATGTTTTGCTCCTTTAGGAGTCTTAAAATTTTCCTTCTAAGTACTGCACTTTATTATAACATGTCTGAGTGTCAACTTTTTCTTGTCTCTCCTGTTTAACACTCTGTGCCTTGTCCATCTGAGGCCATTTATCTTTCTTTAATTCTGTCATGTTCATCTACATTATGTTTTCAATATTTGCTACTCTTTATTTTAATATTTTCCCCACTACAACTTATATTAGCTGTATCATGCTAGATCTACTTCTATAATCTATGTGTCTTAACATTTTCCTTGTTTAAAAAAAGTTGTAATTTTTCTACACTTCATTCCAAGAGAGCTCCTTAGACTGTTATTTTAACTCCTTAATTTATGTTTCAGCCTCATCCATTCTATTTACATTATATTGCATTATTATATGGCATTATTTATTTCAACTATTAGAGTTTTATATCTAATATTTTTGTTAACTCTTAAAATTACTTTTTTTATATTGATAATATATTATTGATATATCTTCCCCTGGAGAAACAAAAAGTGGATTGAACTATTAAGCATGAGAGTAGTCTAAAGCAAAGTTTGGCTTATGGTAGCAATTGTAAAATAGATAACAGATAAGTCTTTTAAGCTTTTCTCTTGCTGCATTCTGCTATTAGCTTGAAATCATGCCTGCATCCTCACTAGAGAAATTAAGGATATTGATCCTATGTTGGTAAAGGTGACTATGAGAACAATACAAAGCCTGTGCAAAAATTCTACTTGGGTGAGGTACTGATTAAAACAACCATTGTAACTATCTGGGCAGTCATTCTTCAGCGCTTCCATCTGGAAACTCCTGGGGCTCTCAGGTTACAAACTAGGACAACCTCCTTCGAATGCTGTTTCTTCCAGTGAAAAGCCCTCATCTAAGGAGATGCTTAGTGGAGAGATGGCAAACATTACCCACTCTCACGGGGAACCCAGTGCCTTCTGTCTTAAGGGTTATCGCCTCCCTTTATCCTGGATCTCACTAGGGGTGAATAATATTGTTAAGAACAGAATTTTTTAAAATTGAAATTACAGACTAGGTGATGATCAACAAAGTTGGTACTTTGAAAGAGTAATGTATTAGACAAACATCTGATAAAATCTCATGAAGTAAGAGAGAATAGAGGGAAACCACGGATAAACTGCATTTTGAATGCCAAAAGGGACATAAGTACAGAAATAGAAAAGATTTCTTTTTAAATAAGAGAAAACTACTACTAATTTTATGCCAATATAGTTAAATACTTAATAGATACATTTCTAAAATTAATGTTTATCAACTTACAGAAAAAATAGAAAGTCACAGTAGTTCATAAATTTTTATAAGAAACACCTGATAGTTTTAGCAAAATCCCACCAAATTTCAGGAAAAGATCATTTAATCTCTATGATACCTTTCAAAAAAAAAAAAAAAAAGATAAAATAAATATTTTCTTACTTTATTTAATGAATCCAGGATAATCCTGATACAAAACTGAAAAAGCACATTATAAGAAAAAAATGTTATGTGAAACTGTGATGCAGAAGACTATATCAACGCTATTGAGATTAAAAACAAGAACAACAAAAGATATGGAGGGATTGGAATATTCAATGTCATAAAAATGTCAATTCTCCCAAAGCTGATCTGTGAATTCAGTGCAATGCCAAACAAAACCCTATTCAAATATTTTCATTTGGGGTGCTGGGGTATGAATTGATAAGCTGATCCTAAAATTTGTATGTGAATGCAAACCAACTAAAAATATGCATGAAACTCAAGAAAAACGAAGTGAGTTAAAATGACTTCCTATGTTCCATATCAAGCTTATAAAAGTATAATCATTAGGTCAATGTGGTATTGATGCAAAAGAATGAACAAATATAGGAAAGAAATCAAATAAGGAGCCCAAGAACAGATCTCCAACATACCTGACACTTAATAATTGAAAAAAAGTCACTTTAGGGTAAAATAATTTATATTAATTAATGAGAACATATGCAACCCAATTATAAACAAACAAAAGAAATGGTCAAGAGACTTTAACATACAATTTACAAACCGGGATAGCCAAACAGCCAGGGCCTCCAACCATAGTAGTAACCAGAGAATTCAATTAAATCAAATTAAAACAACCATGAACCATTCCAGTTTGGGGATAAGATGAAGCATACTCTAGCCTGTTTCCCTCCACGAACACAGGTATAAAATCTTGTCAGAATGCATGAAGCAGCTGTTTGAAGACACAGAAAGTTAAATAGCAGCAGAAGAGCTGGGGGAGAAGACCAGAATTCAAAGTGGCACTGAATTGGCAGTATTCGATATTGTTTTCTTTCAATACGCTCTGACCTGAACTCAAAGCTCCAGTGTCCCCAAAAATTAGCACTGGGATACAAATGGATAATATCTGTAGCTCTAGTTTGAGGGGCTGGAAAAGGAAATTCTAACGAGAGTAGCATTATGTGGTTTTTTGGTTGGTTGGTTGGTTGGTTTTTGTTTTGTTTGTTTTCTCTTTCTCTCATCTCTGCATTGTCTGACCCCACAGTCTCCAAGAAGTTCCATGGTCGTGGTGGTGGTGGTGATGTTGGCAATGACTGGTAGAAAGAGCCCCACAGGAACCAAAACTCTGAAAGTTTCCAGCTGGTGAAGCAGGGGTTTTCAGAAGGTGGGATCAACCCCATTGAATTTTTTCTCTGTCCGTCTTCTCATTGCTTGACCCCAGATGTGAGCAGAGTTGTGTAATTACAAAGCAGAAAGTCATAGTTAAACCCTCAACTTCTACCCAGAAGACCAAAACATAAAATAAAGTACTTGATGACCTATAGTAAAAGTGTAACAATGTAGTAAAATGTATGGCAACACTGCAAAAAGGATGTGAAGAATTGGGAATATACTGTTGTATGTGAAGCAGGATGTGATATTATGATATAAGAAATGTATATTTTCTTTGTGCTAATTCCTAACACAAGAACTTCCAAAATGCTTGGAAATGTAAAAGTGATAGGGGTGACAGGAATACTTTTGTTATTCTTAATAAGCTCCCTTCAACTCTACTGGATTTCATGCTAATGAAGTGACTTTTGGTGGACAGATAGATAGATTCATAGGGAAACTGGCTGCTCAAGAACCAACCATGTAGTTAGAGGGTTGGAACTTTCAGCCCTATCCCCTAATCTCCCAGAAGTGGAGAGGATCTGGAGATTGAGTAATCACCAAAAGCCAATGATGTAATCATTCATGCCTACATAAAGAAATCTCCATTAAAAACCCCTAGCCAATAAAATGTGGATAGCTTCTAGTTTGGTGAACACACTGGGGTACTGAGAGTGACATGCTTAAAAAGGACATAAAAGCACCTCTCCCCATATACCCTGCCCTATGCATCTCTTCCATTTGACTGTTTCTGACTGGTATCCTTTAAAATAAGAACTGTTAATAGTAAACTGTTAATACTAAAAGAACTGTTTATAGTTAATAAATAGTAAATAAATGATAAGAATTGTTAATAGGAAATAAATTAGTAAATAAAGCACTCTCCTCAGTTCCGTGAGCCATTCTAGGAAATTACAGAATCTGAGGAACAGGTTGTGCACCCTGACTTATAGTTGGTCAGAAATATGGGTTGCCTGGACTTGTGACTGACATCTGAAGTGGGGACAGTCTTGTGGGATTGAACCCTTAACAATGTGGGATTTGTGCAAATCCGGGTAGTGTCTAAATTGAATTGATTGATTTGCAGGACCCTGAGTTGGGTCTAGGGAGTTGAAAAATTGATTGGTGTGAGGAAAACCCTACACATTTGGTGTCAGAAGTATTGTGAGTAAAAACATTTTAGACAGTATATTATTTGAAGATAGATTGTGACTAATTAAAGACATAATTATATACATACATATGCACTCACACTAATGAGACAATAGTGAAGATAAAACAATCATGAAACATAAATAATCCAAAATTAGAAGAAAGTAATTAGAACAAAGAGGAGAAGGGAAAAAAATCTAGCAAGATGGTATCGTTTCATCTAATGATATCAATAATTACATTCAATATAAAAGACCTAAACACTAATTGAAATAAAGTTTGGATCTAAAGACCAATGAAAATAAAGATTAGATAAAAAGTAAGACTCACATCCCTGCTGTTTACAAGAAACTCACATTAAAGGCTAAACAGATAGGTTAAAAGTATAGAACAAGATGCACCATGCAAACACTAATCAAAGGGGAGTAGGTGTATTTGTCTTAGCAAAAGGTAAAGTAGACTTGAGAACAAAGGATATTACAAGGGCATTAAGAGGATATTACACACTCATAACAAGGCCAATTCATTAATAATATCCTAAATGTGCATCCATCTAATAGCAGACCTTAATAATGAAGCAAAACTGATAGAATTTAAGGCAGAATAGATAATCTACAATTACAATTGTAGACTTTATCACTCTTATCTCAGCAATCAATAAAGCAAACAGACAGAAAATCAGTTAGTATGTAGAAGACATGAATAAGACTATGCACCAACTTGACCTAGTTAATATTTATTGGATACTTCATCCAACAACATCAGAAAACACAATCTTAAACTGTACATCAATTACCAAGACAGCCCATATACTAGGCCTTTAAAAAGGCCTCACAGATTTTAAATGACTTATATCATACAAAAGATGTTCTTTTATCATAATGGAATTAAACTAGAAATCAATAACAAAAGATATATGAAAATTTTCCAAATATTGGGAAATTAAATAGCATATTTCTAATTAACTCAAGTCAAAGAAGAATCAAAAGGAAATTAGAAAATATTAATTCTATTTTTTTAACTGAATTGTGATTACATGGAATTTAATGTCATGGAAATTCATCATATATACATTTTGTTTGTTATACTTTTTTATTTATATACTTCTCTACACAATGAAATAAGAATGGACAAATGTCTAGAAATATATAATTCAGCGAAATAGAGTCAAGATGAAATAGAAAGATAAGTTGGAGCAAGATTGGAGCTGCAATAGGCAGCCTAGTCGGGTAAATTCCACAAGCCCCCAACCAATCAAAGAAAATGATAGAGCAAACAAAAATATCCACAGACAGCATTTCAACAAAACTAAATGACATGTTATCTCCATAGATTCCAAAATACAAGGGGGTGTCATCAAATTTCAACAGCAATAAGATGTGTGGTATCAGCAAAGTGCCCAACAATGAAAGCAAAGGAAAAACAAAATGACTTTTGAGAATCCCATATATTGAATTGTTGGCAGGTAGTCATCTCAGCAGCAGAGTCCCTGCTCAATATAGCTCAGCAGGCCAATCTGCGAAGAGCAGACAAATCTAGGAAGAGGTTAAGTGACAGTGAGGGGAACACAAAATTCAGGTGGTGCTGGAGGGATATGGGTTTATGAACTTTTGAAACTAACCAACTGAAGTTCTCTCAAGCTAGAATAAGCAAAACAGGGACAACAGTGGCTAAGGGATGGTACAGATAAAAACTAGAGAAGGAGAGCAGAGGAGACACATCTCAAGAAGGCCGTATTTTTAGCACTTCACAATAAGCACAGAAGAGGGAGCTCTAGAGCCATGAAACTAGGAGCGTCTCCTGACCCGTACTTCCCTACTAATAATAGTTCAGGAAAATTCATCTTACTTAGACAGTACTTGAGCAGCAGAAAATGGTGGTAGTTAAATCTCAAAGTATGTAAGAAAGTTTTGTAAAAATCCACCTTTTAAAAAAGCAAAAGAAACCTTTATCAAACGAAGGCTTTTATTAAGTGTTAACAATTTATCGTTACAAGATTATGTGACACATAAGAGACTAAGATGATGTTTTATGTAGCACTTATTAGCATCTATTGTTCTTTAGTTTTGATGAAGAAATAATTTTATGCCAATATAACTACCATAATATACATAAAACTCAGAGTCCTGGAATTTTTGCTTGGTGGTTTCTTGTAGTTAAAATGCATCGCTGGGTCAAATAAAATATCTTAAAACACTTAAAGAAACTATTGGTAATAGCAGAGAAGATAGAAGATGTTGCACAGTGATGTATGGCAACATAAACCTAGATCTATTAAATTCAGTAGCTTGCATCATTAATGTCAGTAATTATTTCAAGCAGTGACTGCCCAGAGGAAAAGTGGTCTGTGCTGCTGCAGAAAACAACAGAGCAATAGCTTTCGGCCATTGTACAGATTTACAACACTACGAAAACTCATTAGTTTGGGCTTTTCCATTCTTTCTTCAAACACCTGTGGTGAGTATAATGGAACTGGACTGAATAGCCAAAAGAAAGAGGCACGTGGCTTTACAAGTTGTAAACTACTCTATAGGTAGAGTTTAGGTTCTGATTGAATATGAAGACTTTTGATGATGTTTCTAACTGGGTCCTAAATGAGTTCCCATTTTTGAAGCTCCAGTTCTGAAACTTTCAGCCTACATTTAGCTTTCCTTTTCAATTTCACCAGTTGGTGCCTCTTTATTAAATTTTTTTATTTTTATTAAAAAAAAAGTATTTGTTTTTGTCAATGTACAAATATTTGTCTGTCTAGTATAATTGCAGGAATTTATGTAACTGCCAAAATAAGTCCTTCCAAAATGGAAGTTTGAGATAATTATATAGACTCAAATATTAAAAATATGTACTTTTAATAGGATCAGCAGTAATATTTTCAGCTGAGAAGTGATTCCATTAAAACATAACAAAACATGATAAATCTATTAATAAAAACTCTGAAAACACAGTGTTTGATAATTTATTAAATTACTCTAACTTTTTTTTACTGTTTTACATACTTGAATCCAATTTTCCTTTTAGCTATTAAAAGAAAAATCATATTTCAAATAAAACAGAAGTAAAATCTTTTGACTTGTACTATTACAGTAGTCTCTTCATCTAATCTCCTCACCTCTGCTCCTTTTCTTGCTCTGACCATCACCTGTTCTATTTCCACTGTAAAATACCTTCCTGTCATATTTATCATTCCTCTTTTCAAAATCTCATCAATATAATGGAAGTGGGTTAAAAGATTTAATCTATAACAGCATTGAGGATTGAAGTTAGAAATATCAGAAGACCTAAGATCATGATGAATTTATGCAACAGGGGATAAAGGGACTGTGTTGACAGATAAGCCAGGGCTGGAGGTAGATCTTGAATAGATACAGAGAAAGATGGATCAAAGGCAAAAGCTATTCCTGGTATGAAGGACAGGAGAGGGAACTGTGGCATAAATCAAGGTTGAGTACTTTCTGGAAACACAAAACATTATACTTAGGAAGAGCTAATGCTCGTGGGTTGCAGCCTGGGAAGCATGGGTGAATGCATAGCTAATCTATCTGCTTGGTTTACATATACACAAAGTAAAATCTGCCATGGACAAGCTTAATACATATTTGTTGAACAAATTAATAAATGAATGCAGAGATATTATTTCTATTACACACCAGTCATGAGGAGAATCAATGGCCTAAGCTGTTATCCTGGAAACACTGAGCTCCAGACCCACAGTTAGAAAAATTTTAACTCCTCCAACTCCTGCCAAGAGACTAGAAAGTTTAGAAGGAAAAATACCCAGTGACAAATTTTCCAAGGGTTCACACTCTTTCAATTCCCAGTATCAACTCACTATTGCCCCCATAACTTACATTTCCCAGCCTCAACCATTACTGCAGTTGATGACTCCTCTCCAGTTGCCCCTAATTAGTCAGGTAAATGTTACCATGCCTGCTCCAACTTATCCCCTAGGAGGCATAGCTCCTTCCACCCAACAGAGAAATTTCTCTCTGTGTGACAATGATTTCAATCAACCTTAGATAACTGGATTTCTAAGTGATAAAACTCTTTCATTCTACCCAAAGTAGCCATATTCTTTTAGGAGGTTAACTTGCATTTGTCAAGCAGCAGGCTAAAGAGTTCTTTGTGTGACACGCCCCTGCCTCCCATGTTTAGACTTACTCTAAAGCAATTACTTTGTCCCCTTGAGATTTTACAGAAACTTGAACTGTGTTTTGCTTTCTTTCCCCTGCCATAGTAAGAGACTCTGCCCTGGTGTGGACCAACCAATACCCACGTCCCTTAATCCTGATATTTGCTCATACAATCATCAATTACAGGCTTTCCTCAACTCTTCCAAATTGCCTAGGGAATCTTATGCAGAAAGGAACCCAGTGGTCTGCTGGGATGACCAAGAATTCTTGAAATGAATGGTCCTCTAAAGTAAACTAAATTGTAATTATTATAATTATATTTCAGCACATTTAGAAGTTTTTCACTTGAATAGCATACTAGCTATATTATTTTGTTAATCACTAGAATTATTTTGGCAACAATTAGTTTTTACAATTTGAAAGCAATGGTGTATAATATTATAAAGTTATTAGACTGGCTTACTCACATGAAGCTATCAGTCCTCTATCTTTTTGGTTATATCATGATATTTTGACTTCACATTCCTCATTTTCCTTATTTACTTTACATATCTAATTTTTTCACTGTGTTCATTGAGAATTGTCAATCAAGATGATCTTGTGATAGCTCTCAGTGGTTTGAGCATCAATAAGTCAAAATGGGAGCTTTTACAGCTTAAGAAGTTGAAGGAATTTCTGTGATAAAGAAACTTGATCCCCCAAAATAACAAATTACAGTTGTAAATTTTGTATTTCTTGACCTTTTTATTCCACTGCTAAAGATTTGATTTTCCCTTTTTAGTATTTTTTGTGTTTCCTTCCACGCACATCAGAATCCCTAGTTTTATTTTTTCATTTTTTCTTTTGCATTCATGTAACAATATACTGATACAGAAACATCTACAATGCATATGCATACAGGTTTTGTTTAACAAAAAATTAGTCTTATACATATTCTTTTGTGTTCTCTTGCTCTGTCTCTCTTCATGTGACATGCTGGCTCTCTTCTGCCTTCCACCATAATTGTAAGCTTCCTAAGGTTCTCACCAGAAGCACATGCTGGCAGTACGCTTCATGTATAGCCTAAGTAACTATAAGACAAATAAACCTCTTTTCTTTATAAATTACCCATCCTTAGATATATCTTTATAGCAATACAAATAGACTAACACACTTGGTTTGTGCATTCAACAATATGGGAATCCCGTGAAGTGGGATAAAACTCAGGTCATTCGCTTAACGGATGTGCCATGATTTAGTCAGTTCTTTTCCTATTGATGGGCATTCATTTTGTTTTCAATTTTTCCTGATTACAAACAATGTTGCCATAAATATTTGTTTCAATTTTTGAATTTTTCCTAATTACAAACAATGCTGCCATAAATATTCTGTAGCAATATGTTCAGTACAGGTGCTTTTATTTCTGTGGGAATCAATTCCTAGGGGGAAGATTGCTGAATCTAAAGGTATATGTATTTTTAATTTTAATGCAGGTTGCCAGATTGCTTTCCAACACTTTACTTCTCTGCCAACTATTCATAAAAGTACTGCTCTAGGTTTTCCTTCTTTTAAAGTACAGATTTTAAAATTTCTATCTTAGCAAATTTCAAATGTTCAATATTTTAGAAGGATGAATTATTACTGATAATACGGCTTTCCATTAAGCACTGTTCAATACGAATTTTATGAATCCAAGCACTATAGTTTCTCTTCATTTTCCATCCTTACCTGTATTGGCAATTTTGTCATCAAATAAAACAAAATAACCTAGACAAATGACCTTTCCTACTATTTTCCTGAGAACTTAATAACATTAAAACTCAATTTATTCCCAAAGTTACTGTAATGGTTTCAAATCTTGCCTTGCAGTGTTTGAGTAAAGAATTGCTCCCCTCCCTACCTCTATGCTAGTAATAATTATACTGTTGATTAGTTTTATTTACTGAAACTAAAGAGAATGGGAGTAAGATAAACCAGATAATAATACTTCAGTCACAGTGGATTCTCAATATAAGGGATGCTAATAAGCAGCAGTTTGTTAGTATTGTTGATATCCAAAGGCAAACTGCTTGAAGACAGTCTTAATTCCTGTGTGTCATTTTTGAAGTGTCAAATACTCATTGAGTACCCGTTAATTATGATTATAGACCAGATTCAAAAAGTTCTCATTTATTTCACTAATATATCTGTAGAAAAGAGGTAGCCTTGGCAATGCGGGGCTCTTTTTTGGTTCCATATGAACTTTAAAGCCGCTTTTTTCCAGGTTCTGTGAAGAAACTCATGGGTGCTTATGGGATGGCATTGAATCTACAAATTACCTTGGGCAGTATGGCCATTTCACGATATTGATTCTTCCTATCCATGAGCATGGTATGTTTCTTCCATTGTTAGTGTCCTCTTTTATTTCCACTGAGCAGTGGTTGTAGTTCTCCTTGAAGAGGTCCTTTACATCCCTTGTAAGTTGGATTCCTAGGTATTTATTCTCTTTGAAGCAATTGTGAATGGAAGTTCATTCATGATTTGGCTCTCTGTTTGTCTGTTACTGGCGCTATAAAGAATGCTTGTGATTTTTGCACATTGGATTTTGTATCCTAGAGACTTTGCTGAAAGTTTGCTTATCAGCTTAAGGAGATTTTGGGCTGAGACAATGGGTTTTCTAAATATACAATCATATCATCTGCAAACAGGGACAATTGACTTCTTCTTTTCCTAACTGAGATACCCTTTATTTCTTCTCTTGCGTACCATATGACCAGCCATCCCACTAGCTGGGTATATACCCAAAGGATTATAAATCATGCTGGCTATAAAGACACATGCACACGTATGTTTATTGACAGCACTAATTCACAATAGCAAGACTTGGAATCAACCCAAATGTCCATCTGTGACAGACGGATTAAGAAATGTGGCACATATACACCATGGAATATTATTGCAGCCATAAAAAAGGATGAGTTTGCGTCCTTTGTAGGGACATGGGATTCAGGCTGAAACCATCATTCTTAGCAAACTTTCACAAGAACAGGAAACCAAACACCGCATGTTTCACTCATAGGTGGGAACTGGAACATGAATTCACTTGGGACCTCGGAAAGGGGGAACCATCACACATAGGCGGCCTATCATGGGGAGGGGGGGGGGGGGGGGGATTGCATTGGGAGTTATACCTGATATAAATGACAAATTGATGGGTGCTGACGAGTTGATGGGTGCAGCACACCAACATGGCACAAGTATACATATGTAACAAACCTGCACGTTATGCACATGTACCCTAGAACTTAAAGTATAATAAAAAAAAAAAAAGAAGAAGAAAAGAAAAGAGGTAGCTCAGGACTATCACATTCTCACAAATTACATTAAAATAACGTTTTCTTATTTAAATGGCATGTACATGTGTGCTTATAAAATAGCTGACGTTTCCACTGATAACACAATAACAATATTGTTCTATCAGTATTCCACATTATCTACAACTCTCACCAAGATTCCTTTTAATGAAGAAGGCGAAGGCAATTCATATTTTAGTACCTACTATGCCCACAACCCTTACTGTTCTATAATCTCACTTAATAAGTTTATTTTGAAAATGCCAGTAGAATCTGGGAAGATCATCTGAAACTTTTATCAGCCATCTGTGTCTCACTGTAAATTAAGCTTCAGTACCATAGCACAGAATATTAAAACCAATAGTTAGACTAGATGATCCCAATAAGTAATGTAGGTCATTAACTCTTGTTTTACACTGGAAGAAACTGAGGCCTACAAACATTCAGGTGCTAAGATGAAAAGGTTATTTATCCACAGTAGCATGTCCACAGTAGCAAGACTAGAATACACATTTATTGACATCCTGTCTCAGTGTTCTTCTCCACACTATGTAATATGATTAAACCTGAAAGATTAAAGTTGAGTAAAGCTCTAGACTGCAGAATCTAAGAAGCAGGGTGTATTGGAAGGAGAACGGAAAGAAATCAATTGGTTCCCTAAGGAAAATTAACGGCAAATAAAGAGAAGGTAGATGGGTGATGGAGAAAGGGTACTGATAAATTCCTTACAGAGCAGTTTTGTCAGGGCCATCACGGCAGCTACACAGCATTTTAAAACAGCATTAGAGCTATTGTCAAGATCCTCTCACACAGTAAAAATAGTATGGATGAGGGCCTTTCAAGGTTACATGCTTTCATCTACTTTCTAAAGCTGTTTTATAATTGTCAAGAGGATTCTCTACAGTGCTTTATTTCTGCTTTGCTCTCATTAAGGACTCATAAACTTAATTACTAAATATTCCTTAAGAAAAACAGCTTGAAATAATTACTTCATTAGAGAAATTTAGCAGTGTTCATTCTAACTCTCTTGAATAGATTCTTATTTTAGAGTTGCTGAAGGTTTTACTTGTCCTTTTATTCTAAATGAAAACTTTTTCACCCTCATGTCGCTTCTAGAAATGCATTTCAAATACCATGTAAGGAGAAATTTTTAAAATATTACATGATGTCATTTTGAAGGCTGTTCCAAATTAGCATGAACTGAAGCTTAAAAAGTTCTAGATATATGTATTATTGGTAAATATTATAAAATATATGGTAAAATAAGAAAAGGAAAAGTTGGTTTTAAAAGAAATTCTGTTTCACTGTGGAGATTCCTTAAAGAATAAAAGTAGAACTACCACTTGATCCAGCAACCTCATTACTAGTTACCCACACAGAGGAAAAGAAGTCATTATACCAAAAAGATACTTGCACATGCGTGTTTATAACAGCACAATTTGCAATAGCAAAAATGTGGAACCAGCCCAAATGACCATCTATGAATGAGTGGATAAGGAAAATGAAATATATATATATATATATATATACACACACACACACACACACACACACACACACACACACATACACACACACACCATGGAATACTAGTCAGCCATGAAAAGGAATGAAATAATGGCATTTGCAGCAACCTGTATGGGATTGGAGACTATCATTCTAAGTGAAGTAACTCAGGAATGGAAAGCCAAACATCATATTCTCTCACTCATAAGTGGGAACTAAGCTCTGAGGAAGCAAAGGCATAAGAATGATACAATGAATTTGGGGACTCGGGGGAAAGGATAGAAAGGGGATGAAGGACAAAAGACTACACATTGGGTACAGTGTACACTGCTTGGGTTATGGATGCACCAAAATCTTAGAAATCACTACTAAATAATTTATTTGTGTAACCAAATACCACCTATTCCCTAAACTAAAATATTTTCTTGAAATTAAAAAAAAAAGAAAAAATGTTTTTGACTATGACATTTTATTCATAATAAAAATAATTATTTAATAATATTTGTCAAAAAAATAAAGTGATTGTTAAACCTGAAATTCTTTGAAGAGAATTAAATAAATCAAGTTAGGTCTAAAATTAGCTATGGGAATATTAAAAGATAGTTGTTTTAAGTTTCAATGTGAATTGTTACATGTTACTCCTTTGCTGAAAAATCTTTAGTATTTACTCAGCCTACAGGAGAGAGTCTAAATTACTTGACCAATAAGCTTATCTTTTAGTATTTTTCCTTAAACAAGTCTCCCCCCTAGTCACAGGACTTTATTTAAGCTGGTTTCATTGCTCCTCTATAGCCTCACTATCTTCAAGCTATTCTCAGTATTCCCTCTCCACCTCCATCCTGTGTGCTCCTCACTGTTTTGCTTTATTCCTATCCATTTCGGATGAGCCAATTAAAATTCTGTTTCTCCCTAGATTACTCAGCTCAAAATAATGTCGCCTACCTCTAAATATTCCTGTCACCAATTGCCCTTGATATACAGCTCAGGATATACAAAGTGTAAAACTATACCCTTACCTTTTCTGCTGCACATGTTTTCTCACTATGAAGCATATCATAAACTCCTTGAAAGTAGAGATCATCTTACATTTGATGTCCTAACAGAGTAGACTCAGACACTGTTGATAGATTGAAATTAGTTTTATTATCAAGGGATCCTATAATATGAAAGATACGTATGTAATTTTCATGTGGAACATATTTTGAGTTTAATCATTTTGAGTTTAAATAATCACTGCTTCTAACATCAAAATGAATTTAAAAAATATATCTCCATAGTATAATCACAATTTTGTCCTAATATAAAGATTAAATTTCAGTTCATGAGACATATTTTTTTAAATCTGAATATAAGATATCTGCATGGTAGAGTTGTTGGAAAGATAAAATGTACATGCAGATATTTTGAAAACAATAAATCACTATACAAGGGTACACAGCATACTGTCTTTTCAGTGTTGATGTATTAGGCACATGCTGTCTACTCAGTACCTGTCACTTCTATTTCTTTCCTGCTTTTTGCATTTAGCAATCTGAGGAGAATTGGGCTTTATGAAATCCTGCTGAGCTCATGGCTGAGATACGGCTCCAGTATGCGTGAATCCTAATCAAGTTTTCTTCCCCAGAGTAAGGACGGGGGCAGTTTCTCCCATAGTGTTCTCTTGGTAGTGAATAATTCTCATGAGATCTGATGATTTTATCCGGAATTTCTGCTTTTGCATCTTCCTCATTCTCTCTTTGACTGCTGCCATCCATGTAAGATGTGACTTGCTCCTCCTTGCCTTCTGCTGTGATTGTGAGGCTTCCCCAGCTATGTGGAACTGTCAATCCAACTAAACTTCTTTTGTAAATTGCCCTGTCTTGGGTTTGTCTTTATCAGCAGCATAAACACAGACTAATATGGTAAACTGGTACCGGCAGAGTGGGGCATTGCTGAAAATACACCTGAAAATGTGGAACTGATTTCCAAACTGGATAACAGGCAGAGGTTGGAACAGTTTGGAGAGCTCAGAAGAAGATTAAAAAAAAAAAAAAAAAAAAAAAAGTGGGAAAGGTTAGAACTTCCTAGAAATTTGTTCAATGGCCTTGCCCAAAATATTGATAGTGATAGGGACAGTAGGTTCCAAGCTGAGGTGGTCTCAGATGGAGATGAGGAACATGTTGGGAACTGGAGCAACTTGTTGGGAACCCAGTGGGAGATAACTGAATCATGGGGCAGTTCCTCCCATACTGTTCTCGTGGTAGTGAATAAATCTCACGAGATCTGATGGTTTTATCTGGGGTTTCAGATTTTGCATCTTCCTCATTCTCTCTTTGCTGCCATACATGTAAGATGGGGCTTGCTCCTCCTTGCCTTCCACCGTGATGGTGAGGCTTCCTCAGCCACGTGGAACTGTAAGTTAAATTAGACCTCTTTCTTTCGTAAATTGCTCAATATCAGGTATTTCTTTATCAACAGCATGAAAATAGACTAATACAACTCTCTACACTAAATACGCTACATCTGACCCTCAAACCTAAAACATTTCTGTATCTGTGACTAAATAATTCAGGAACTTAATCTGACCTTATCTTACATGTGTGGCTATGTGTGGTTTTCCTGGCAATCCTTAGCCCAACTGAAATATGTTTCTTCTATTTGCACACAAAAGTACTTTCTAAAATTCCCATTAATTTTCCAGTAAGCAGTAAGTTAACATTCATTGTATGCAAAAAGCTTGGAAGATTTTCAGCGTACAAATGAGAACCTAAGTGTCCAAATGAAAAAAAAAAAAAAAAAAAAGATGTAGAAAGAAATTCTAGGCTAAAGCTTATCATATAGAATACATATGTATTCAAAATACATAACTGTCATCAAATTTGAGTTAATTGATGAGACTGATACCCTAATGGCAATCTTTAAATGTCTCAGCCTTCACCTACAGAAACAAAGCTTCCTTGATACTATATATAACTGCTAGTCAAATAGTATCTACCATGTCCAAAACTGTTTGCTAATGGGCACAAATATTAATGAAACTTTTAAATTTAATTTGTGCTAGACAGCTTTGCCTCATTCATGCACATTTGAACTCTCACATGAAATCTAATAAGACACTGAATTAGGAACATGACTACTAGCTAGGCATATACTTCGGCACTATTCAACAATAGCAAAGACTTGGAATCAGCCAAAATGTCCATCTGTGACAGACTGGATTAAGAAAATGTGGCACATATACACCATGGAATCTTATGCAGCCATAAAAAAAGGATGAGTTTGCGTCCTTTGTAAGGGACAATGGATGCAGCGGAAACCATCATTCTTAGCAAACTATCACAAGAACAGAAAACCAAAAACACCGCATGTTCTCATAAAATAGGTGGGAACCTGAACAATGACATCACTTTGACCTCGGGGAAGGGGAAAGCATCACAGCATAGGGGCCCTATCATGGGGGAGGGGGGGGGGGAGGGATTCACTGGGAGTTATAACCTGAATTAAATGATGAGTTGATGGGTGCTGACGAGTTGAGGGTGCAGCACACAACTTGGCACAATATACATATGTAACAAACCTGCCACGTTATGCACATGTACCCTAGAACTTAAGTATATAAAAAAAAATTAAAAAAAAATGAAAGGCATAGGCACTCCTCGTTAGTATTCCTGAAAGTCCTTCTTTGTCCAATTAAACTGACAAGCCTGCCTAAACCTTTCTTTAAAAAAAAAAAAAAGGGGGGGGGGCAAACATGGGGAAACTCAAAGATGGTGACAGGGTATTAATGCTTAGATGAAATAATATGATTTCAAACATTTAATGTAGGATTTATTTCTTCCTCAGGTCATAATACCATGTGGGTTGATAAGGGGCTTTGCTCTTCATGAATTCAGGGATTTAAGGTTCCAAAGTCACCAAGGAAGGAGAGAAGAGAGCTCATAGAGAAGCCAGCCCTGGTCTGTATGCTTTGGACTGCTCACTTTACAGTAGTTAAGCTGATTAGAGGCCCTGCAATATTCTTTGCCTAGGAAAAGGAAACTGATTGTTGAAGATTAGTCAGTCTTTACCATACCCATCAATTATTTCTATCAAGAACTTTTTCAACTCAAAATTATTTCACGTCTGAGTGCAGAGGCTCATGCCTGTAATCCCAGCATTTTGGGAGGCTGAGGTGGAAGGATTCCTTGAGCCCAAGAGTTTGAGACCAGCCTGGGCAATAGATCAAGATCCCATTTCTACAAATAATAGAAAAATAACTAGCCAGGTGTTTTGGCAGGTACCTGTGATCCCAACTACTCAGGAGGTTGAGGCAGGAGGATTGCTGGAGTCTGGGTAGTCAAGGCTGCAGTGAGCTGTGACCATGCCACTATACTCCAGCCTGGGAGACACAGTGAGATCTCATCCAAAAAAAAAAAAAAAAATCATGTTAGTAAGCACCTGGGTGCAGTGAGATCCCATAGCAAAATAATAATAATAATAATAATACTCTGAGGAAAACTGAAATAAAAATTTAGACAGTGATGAAGATAATTTGACCAAAAAAGTGTTTTCATTATCTGAGTATTTCAATTAAAACTGTAGTTGATTATGTTAAATGTTGTAAGAAAAAGGACTTAAAGATGCTTTTATAAAAAAAAGATAAACTTTGGCATTTCAGGACAGGGCTAAATATAAATGTGTTATTAAAGAAAGAACAGCTAACACACATTCTGATAGTACATCAATGCTTAAATCTTGCACCAGATGATCAAACTTAAACAGCCAGCATTTTAATGACTGTGTCCCCCCACTGTATCTCAAATGCACTCTATTAGCAAAGATGACAGCCCAATTACTTCCATGGCACTTAGCATTTCATGGTGGGCTATTGCCAACAGTAGAATATAGGGTGGGAAACATGCCAAAGAAGTTAACTGATTTTAAAGGCTAAAATATTGCTCGCATTGAAAATTCAGGGTTTATGTAAGGCTAATTCCCCTGACCCTGTTTAAACTCACCAGTTAAGTACGTTGTCACCTACTTAAGTGATAACTTTTTCCCTTTATATTATGCAAAAAAGTAGGTACGCCAATTTTGCTATGAAGAACATGTTAGTAAAATTTTATGTCATATAAAATCAAACATTTGTTTTACTTATCACTGGAGAATAGAAAATCATTCAAAAATACATTGCTAATCCATTATACATTGACTTGGTCTACATCAATAAATCTAGAGAAAAAAAATAGCCTTTCATTTCAGTTGATGCTTGATATGATGACTGTGTCCCCACCCAAATCTCATCTTAAATTTTAGCTCCCATAAATCCCAGTTGTGGTGGGAGGGACCTTTTGGGAGGTAATTGAAGCATGGGGGTGGGTTTTTCCCATGCTGTTCTCATAATAGTGAATAGGTCTCATGAGATCTGATGGCTTTATAAAGGGGAGTTCTTCCACACATGCTCTGTTGCTTGCTTGCTGTCATGTAAGACATGCCTTTGCTTCTCCTTCACCTTCTGCCATTATTGTGAGGCCTCCCCAGCCATGTGGAACTGTGAGCCCATTAAACCTCATTTTATTTATAACTTACACAGTCTCTGGTATTTCATCATAGCAGTATGAAAATACACTAATAGAATAAATTGGGCCTGGGAGTGGGGCACTACTGAAAAATTACCCAAAAATGTGGAAGCGACTTTGGAACTGGGTAACAAGCAGAGGTTGGAATCATATGGAGGGCTCAGAAGACAACAGGGAAATGTAGGAAAGTTTGGAACTTCCTAGAGACTTGGAGGGCTCAGAAGAAGACAAGAAGATGTGGGAAAGTTTGGAGTTTCCTCGAGACTTGTGGAATGGTTTTGGTCAAAAAGTCTAGGCCGAAATGGTTTCAGATGTAGGTGAGGAACTTGGGAACTGGAACAAAGGTGATTCTTGTTACACTTTAGCAAAGAGACTGGCAGCATTTTGCTCCTGCTCTAGAGATCTGTGGAACTCTGAACTTGAGAGAGATGATTTAGGGTAACTGGCAGAAGAAATTTCTAAGTGGCAAAGCATTCAAGAGGAAGCAGAGTATAAAACTTTGAAAATTTTGCAAGCTGATGATGCAGTAGAAAAGAAAAACCCGTTTTCTGGGGAGAAATTCAAGCCAGCTGCAGAAATTTGCATAACAAGGAGTAGAATGTTAATCACCAAGAAAATGAGGAAAATGTCTCCAAGGCATGTCAGAGATCTTCACAGCAGCCCCTCCCATTACAGGCCTGGAGGCCTAGGAGGGAAAAATGGTTTCCAGGACTGGGTCAAGGTCCCCCCTGCCGTGTGCAGCCTTGGGACTTGGTAACCAGCATCTCAGCCACTCCAACCACAGCTAAAAGGGGTCAAGATACATCTCAGGTCATGGCTTCAGAGGGCACAAGCCCCAAGCCTTGGCAGCTTCCACATGCTGTTGAGCCTGTGGGTATACAGTACTCAAAAATTGAAGTTTAGAAACCTCTGCCTAGATTTCAGAGGATGTACGAAAACATCTGGATGTCCAGGCAGAGGTATGCTGCAGGGGCAAAGCCCTCATGGAGAACTCCTGCTAGGGCAATGCCGAGGGAAATGTGGGGTGGGTGCCCCCATACGGGGTCTCCACTGGGACACTGCCTAATGGAGCTGTGCAAAGAGAGCCACTGCCCTCCAGACCCCAGAATAGTAGGATCTACTGACAGCTTGCACTGTGCACCTGGAAAAGCCACAGACAGATATTCAATGCTGGCCGGTTAAAGCAGCCAGGATCGGGGCTGCACCCTGCAAAGCCAGAGGGGTGGAGCTGTCCAAGGCCATGTGAACCCACCTCTTACATCAATGTGACCTGGATATGAGACATGGAATCAAAGAAGATTATTTTGGAGCTTTAAGATTTGACTGTTTCACTGGATTTTAGACTTACATGGGGCCTGTAGCCCTTTCATTTTGGCCAATTTCTCCCATTTGGAAAGGGTGTATTTACCTAATCCTTGTATCTCCATTGTATCTAAGAAGTAACTAACTTGCTTTTAATTTTACAGGCTCATAGGCAGAAGGGACTTGCCTTGTCTCAGATAGACTTGGAACTTGGACTTTTGGGTTAATGAGTTAAGACTCTGGGAATGAGTTAAGACTTTGGAAGACTGTTTGGAAGGCATGATTGTGTTTTGAAATGTGAGTACATGAGATTTGGGAGGGGCCAGGGTGGAATGATATGGTTTCGCTGTGTCCCCACCCAAATCTCATTTTGAATTGTAGCTCCCATAATCCCACCTATTGTGGGAGGGACCTGGTGGGAGGTAATTGAATCATGGGGGTGGGTTTTTCCCATGCTGTTATCATAGTAGTGAATAAATCTCATGAGATCTGATGGTTTTATAAATGGGAGTTCTCCTGCACATGTTCTCTTGCCTGCTGCCATGTAAGATGTGTGTTTGCTTCTCCTTCACCTTCTGGTGAAAACCTAAAGACTTCATCAAAAACTATTAGAACTTATAAACAAATTAATTAAAGTTGCAGCATACAAAACTCTGCATACGAAAATCAGTAGCATTTCTATATGCCAATACAGAACAATCTGAAAATGAAATCAAGAGAGTAATCTCATTTACGATAGTTAAAAATAAAATAAAATACCTAAGAGTACACTTAACCAAAGAAGTAAAAACTATCTAGAATGAAAACTATAAAACATTGATGAAAGAAACTGAAGAAGACACAAAACTTGGTAAGATATTCCATGTACATGGATTTGAAGAATCAATATTGTTAAAAATGTCCATACTACCCAAGGCAATCTACAGATTAAATGTAATGTCTATCAAAATACTGATGACATTCTTCACAGAAATAGAGAAAAAAATTGTAAAATTTATATGGACCCACAAAAGACCAAGAATAGCCAAAGCTATCCTGAGCAATGAGAATGAAACTGGAGGAATCAAATTACTTGATGTCAAATTTTACTGCACAGCTATAGTAACCAAAACAGCACGGTAGTGGCATAAAAACAGACACACATACCAATGGAACAGATAGAGAACCCATAAACAAATCCACACACCTACAGTGAACTCATTTTCAACAAAGGTGCCAAGAACACACATTGGGGAAAAGATGGTCTCTTCCATAAATGGTGCTGAGAAAACCAGATATCCATGTGCAGAAGGATGAAACTAGACCCCTATCTCTCACCATATACAAAAACCAAGTCAAAATAGATTAAAGACTTAAAGACTTCCAACTATGAAACTACTAAAATAAAACATTGGGTAAACTCTCTAGGACACTGGAGTGGGCAAAAATTTATTGAGTAATATCTCACAAGCACAGACAACCAATGGAAAAATGGACAAATCAGATCACATCCAATTAAAAAGCTTCTGCACAGCAAAGGAAATAACAAAGTGAAGAGACAACTTACATAATGGGAGAAAACATCTGCAAACTAACTGTCTGACAAGGGATTAATAAACGGAATATGTAAGGAACTCAAACAATAGGACAAAGTGTGACAATCCAATTTAAAAATGCACAAAATACCTGAATAGACATTTCTGAAAAGAAGGCATACAAAGGTCCAACAGGTGTATGAAAAGGTGCTCCATATCACTGATCATCCAAGAAATGCAAATCAAAACTACAATGAGATATCATCTCTCCCCAGTTAAAATGGCTTTTATCTAAAAGACAGGCAATAAATAGGCTGGTAAGGATGTGGAGAAAAGGGAACCCTTGTACTCTTGTGATGGCAGAAAGTAAATTAGTACAACCACAATGTAGAACAGTTTGAAGGTTCCTCATAAAATCAAAAATAGATATAATTTGTAATAGCTATAATAGTATATAATTATAATAGCTATAATTGATAGAGTACTTAAAGAAGTTGTCATAAACATAGGCATTCATCATAAGCCAATGAGGCAGGTATACTCTTATGCTCAGTATACCAACAAGTAAATCGAGGCACAGAGGAAATAACTTGCTGAAGGCAGAGATGGGACACAAATCCAGATAGCCTGGTCCCCCAGGCTCTCTATCAACCTACTGCATATTTCCCCTCTATATGACCTCGGGTCACCTCTTCCCCTGTACCTCTAAAAAGTTGATTCTACCTAACGTGGATTTGGATTTATATATGTAATTAGGATTCTAAAGCAGATGTTGGCAAACTTCCTGTAAATGGCCAGATAATAAGTATTTTAGGCTTTACAAATCATGCAGTCTCTCTCAAAACTCTGCCACTGTAGTATGAAAGCAGCCATGGAAAGCAAATTGGCATTATGTTCCAAATAAAATCTTTATTTACAAAAACTGGCAGTGGGCTAGATTTGACTAGCAGGCTGTAGTTTGTCAACCTATGTGAAAACTATCATATGTAATAATGGAATGATTAGGCTAGCTTTAGCAAGAACAAATTTAGGAATAGTCAACATCATTGTGATAGAAGAGATCTTGACACAACAGACTTTCATGTCTTCTGCCTTCACAACTACATTATTTGGGACATATGATGTCTGACTGGCTCTTGGTTTTTAGGAAGAAAGACTATATAGATTCAAACACCAAATTAATCCCTGTCAGTTTTTATAAGTTCAAGATAGGTGCACATTTGCTCTTGTTGTTGTATTTAACAAAGCTATAGTCTGGTATCCAAATCATGATTAGGCTATCAGGATAGTTCACTCAACTCTATCAGATGCATGTTATGGTCAAAATAATACTCATGTGCAATAATATACACATGCTCACATATACACATTTCCACAAAAAGAAAATCTTACACATACATATTTTAGTTACATTTGCTAAATAAAATGTAGTAAACTTTTATTATTTTTAATAAAAATACAATCCACAGAAAACACATTTGTACCAAGAACATATGTAATTTCCTCCTTAAGAGAGCTGAGGGGAAAATCTTGTCTAATGTTTCAATCTCTGTTACAGCTGTATCTACATAATTCAAAACAACTAAGATATTTCATTCAGTAAACAGTCTGATATTCTGCTTTATGCCTAGCACTAAAACAGAATTTCTGGGGAATATGAATTAAATGATTTTGCCTCTTTCCTTAAACTGCTTATACTTAATTTTGATATATAATATTCCCAAAGAAAAAATGTTTACTAATCATACATATGTTGAATAATAATGCTGGGATTCAATCACAATAATAGCTAAAAAGCAATTCAAAAAAATAAGAATACTATATATGGCTATATAATATTTACCAGTTGAGGGTTAAGAAACTTTACATAACTTTAGAGGAAGAAGAGAATCCTATGGATTAGAGTACCAGCAACAATTTGGAATTTCATAGTTGTAAGATTCCTTTACTAAACTTGAAGTGGTGTGATATTACTTGACTGTGATAACTAAAAGAACAAAATATGAAAATATAATACAAATGGAAAGATAAATGTAAATGTAAACTCCAGCACATCAATAATTACGTGAAATGTAAATGGTCTAAACACTCCAATTAAAAGGCATGATATGCCAAATTGGGAAAGGATGGGGTAGTTAGACCCAATTCTCTACTGGCTACAATAAAGCCACTTTAAATATAAAGATACATAAGGATTAAAAGAATATTTTGTAAATCAATGAAAAAGACCATGCAAATCCGAATAACAACAACAAAAAAGACAAAAATAAACAACAACAATAAAACCCCAACAACAAAACCAAAACTTGGAGTGGTTATACTAATAACAAACGAAGTAGACTTCAGAGCAAAGATATCACTAGGAAAAAGGCAATCATTTCCTAAGGATAAAATAGTCAATTCATCAAGAAGATGTCACAATCATAAAAGGTTGCATGCCTAGTTATTGAGCTTCAAATACAAGAAGCAAAAGTTGATAGAACTGAAAGGAGAAACAGACAAATCCATAAGGTTAATTTCAACATTGGTTTCATGATAATTGATAAAACAAGTAGCCAGAAATATCGGGAAAGATACAACTTAAACAATAATATAAACCAATTTAATCTAATTGAGATTTAGGAAACATCGAATGAAAAAATATACTATACAATCAGGTTAAGTGCACATAAAACATTTACCAAGACAGACAATATTCTGAAACATAAAACATAAAACAAGTTGAAGCAAATTTAAAAGGATTAAAATAATATAAAAAATGTTCCCACCACAATGATATCCTACTAGAAATAAATAACAGAAGCTTACCTGGAAAATTCCAAATTATTTGGAAACTAAACCACAGAATTCTAAATAACCTGGTTTAGAGAAAATAACAAAGGTAAATTAGTAAGCGTTTTTAACTAAATGAAAAAATAACATTAAAATTTGTAGATGTAACTAAAGCAGTAGTCACAGAGAAATTTTAGTACTAAACACATATACTACGAAAAAAGAAGGTTCTCAAATGAATAATAACCTTAAGAAACTAGAAAAAGAGTAAATGAAACTGAAAGTAGAATAAAGGAAATAATAAAGATCAGAATGAAAATCAATAAAACAGAGATCAAAATACAAGATAAAATTGATGCAACTAAAAGTTGGTTCTTTGAAAACATTAATACGTAATCCCAGCACTACGGGAGGCTGAGGCAGGTGGATCACGAGGTCAGGAGATTGAGACCATCCTGGCTAACATGGTGAAACCCCATCTCTCCTAAAAATACAAAAAAGTTAGCCGGACGTGGTGGCAGGAGCCTGTAGTCCCAGCTACTCGGGAGGCTGAAGCAGGAGAATGGCGTGAATCCAGGAGGTGGAGCTTGCAGTGAGCCAAGACCGTGACACTGCACTCCAGACTGGGTGACAGAGCAAGACTCCGTCTCAAAAAAAAAAAAAAAAAAAAATTATAAAATTCATAAACTTCTAGCTAAACTGATCAAGAAAAAAAGAACATACAAATTACAAATATCAAGAATGAGAGCAGTGACATCAACACAAATTATAGATATTAAAAAGGATAAGGAACTATTATGAATAACTTGATGTCAATAATTTGACAATTTAGAAGAAATGGAGAAATCCCTTAAATGAAACAAACTACCAAAACTCTCTTAAGAAGAAATCATTTGAATAGATAGTTAGCTATGAAATAAATTGAACTTTTAGTTAAGCTGATCACAAAGCTTTCACTGGGGAATTCCATCAAACATTTAGACAAAAATACCATTTTATACACANAACATACAAATTACAAATATCAAGAATGAGAGCAGTGACATCAACACAAATTATAGATATTAAAAAGGATAAGGAACTATTATGAATAACTTGATGTCAATAATTTGACAATTTAGAAGAAATGGAGAAATCCCTTAAATGAAACAAACTACCAAAACTCTCTTAAGAAGAAATCATTTGAATAGATAGTTAGCTATGAAATAAATTGAACTTTTAGTTAAGCTGATCACAAAGCTTTCACTGGGGAATTCCATCAAACATTTAGACAAAAATACCATTTTATACACAAACTCTTCCACAAAATAGATGAAAGAGCACTTCAAAAGTCATTTTATAAAGCCAGCATCATCCTGCTACCAAAACCAAAAAAGAAAACTACAGATAAATATCCTTCATGATGAGAACACATGGACACAGAGAGGAACAACACACACTGGGGGCCTTTTGGAGGGTGGGAGTGTAGAAGGAGGGAGGGGATTAGGAAAAATAACTAATGGGTACGAGGCTTAATGCCTGGATGATGAAATAATCTGTACAACTCCCATGACACAAGTTTACCTATGTAACAAACCTGTACTTGTACTGTTAAAAGATTTTTTAAACTTTTAAAAAACTCCTTCATGAACATAGATAAAAAAATTCTGAACAAAATTTTATAAATCAAATCTGATAATATGTAAAAATGATAAAATCATGACCAGGTAAAGTTAAACTTTAGGAAAGCAAGGTTGGTTGAGCATTCAAAAATCAATATGTCAATATATTGACAGAAAAAAGGAAAAAAACATGATCATTTTCATATGAAGTATTTGATAAATCACTTCTGAATACAAAATGTATTCTTTAAAAAACAAAACAAAACAAAACAAAACAAAAAACTCACACCAAGATAGGAATAGAAGGGATCTTCCTCTACCTGGTTATGGCATCCCTGGGAAACCTACAGCCAACATAATTGCTAATGTTAAACTCATTAGGATAAACTGTCATTTTTATTTGTAATATTTATCCTTTTTTTGGTAAAGTTAGCTTTACTGAGGTGGAATTTACATATAATAAAATTCACCCATTTTAAGCATACATGTCAAAATGTTTTTAAAAATGTATCCAGTCATGTAGCTATCACTACAATTACAATATACCAGTCCTTTCTTCTATGAAGTCAATCCTCTTTCCTCACCTGTTGGCCCCTAGAAACCACAAATATTCTTTCTGCCTTTTCTAGAATTTCTAGATTTGCCTTTTCTAGAATTTCATATACAAGACATCATATAGCATGTACTCTTTTGCGCCTAGCTTATTTCACTCACCATAATGCTTTTCAGATTTATCCATGATTTTGTGTGCATCAGTAGCTAGCTGGCTATATTTATTGCTAAATTGTTGTCCATTTTGCGGCTCAACCACAATTTGTTTATCCATTCGTCAGTTAAGAGAAACTTAGGTTAGTTTCCAGTTTGGGCTATTATGAATAAAGCTGTAATTATTAATCACATTTAAATCTCTGTATGGAGACGTATTTTCTTCTGGGTAAATACCTAGAGGGGTTATTACTGAGTCCTCTCTGAGTCATATACTAAGTTAAGTGTTTAACTCAAAAAACAACAAATCCCCGCTCCCCCCCCCAAAAAAAAACAAAACGAAAACTCAGCTTCCAAAATGGCTATTGTATTTCCTGTTCCTATAAGAGACCATGTGTTCCAATTGCTCCACCTCTTGCTAGTCATTTAAATTAGGTTTTTGTTTTTTATGTATTTTAGTTTTAGATATCTTAGTGAGTGTGTAGTGGTTATCTCCTTGTGGATTTAATTTGCATTTCTCTAAAACTAATGGTGATAAGTGTCTTTTTGTGTGCTTGTCAGTTGTGTATATTTTCTTTGGTGAAGTGTCCAGATATTTTCTATTTTGTTGATTGTTCATTCTCTTACTGTTGAGTGGTTAGAGATTTCATATATTCTGAACACAAGATTCTTTACTAGATATGTTCTGCAAATCTATTCTCTTACAGCTTCTTTCATTTACTTGAGAGTATATTTTGAGGGCTTTTTTATTTTAAAGAAGTACATAAAATGTAACAATCTTTTCTTTTGTGACGTATATTTTATGTGTAAGAAATGCCAGACTAATCAAAGGCCTCAAATAAATTAGATATGTTTTATTAACAAATTAGATACTACTTTAAAATAATGATTATGTACCATTGCCTTTGGTTTCCATTTATTTTTGCATCTCAGATGTTCTCTTGTCATTTTTTTCTTTCTAGACCAACCCTTGAAGATGTTAGCTTTTGGCTCATTTTCAAGTTATTCAGAATAATTCCTTGTCACAATTTTGGTAACTCCAGTATCCAAAAAGATAATTCTTCCAAAACCAAAACCTCAGCTCCTTGACTTCCTTTATTCACATAATCTCATCTCTCTTCTTTCCTCTAGTTGTTCATTCTCACGGTCAACCCCTTCTAAAATCTCAATTTTAAGCATTTTACTTAACAATTGTTAGGTCTAATCATTTCACCTTCCTCTCTGGAGGATTCCAAATCAAATAATCTTTCAATACATAAGAACCTACAATCAGTTGATCCTATCAGCTTTTCACTGTATCATACATATCCACCCTCTTGTCTCCATTTCCCTTTTGATCCAGCTTAAATACCACAGTCACAATATTATAAAAATTAACTTGCATGTAACATCAGCTCCCTTGTGCCCTTCCTTGCTTAGTGTATTCTCTTGGCTAAAGCAAAACCCTAGTTAAATCCAATTCACCACTTACTCCTTGCCAACCCATGCACAGTGTAAGGTAGCTGGAGAAAAACATAAAACTTTGGTAACTCATCTCATGACCAGTAAATCACAGTAACACTTATTTTCCTATTCCATTCACTCTTTGACAATTATTTCACATACTCTTATCTCCTGAAAACTACCAAAGTTTTACTATTCTAATTTTAGTAGATGACCTTGTTTGCTACATCACTGAGAAAAAAAAGAATTCCACAAATGCCTACCCTATATCTGTGCCCATTTATTCTGTTTCTTCTTCTGTTACTTTAAATGCAGTGTCCATACTCCTAGCAAAGGCTAATTCCACTACTTATTCACTAAATCCTGTTCCCCTTACATCTCTTCATGACATTTACTCCAGCTCTTCTTCTCTACCATCAATTTTTCCTTCTCTACTGCATCATTTCCATCTAAATAAAAACATGTTTCCATTTTGCATTTCAAAACAAAACACATGCACAAAAACAAACAAACAAAAAGCATCTTTTGGTCCCAGTCTGCATTAACTGCCATTCCTATTTCACCCATTACAGCAATATTCCTAGGAGGAGCAGTTTCTAAAATCTCTCCTCTCAGCATCATTTAAACCCAATCCAATCAAACTTCTGCCCGCACTTACTTAATCAGAACTACTCTTATCAAGGTCATCACATCCGGAGGTCAATTCTCTTTTGTCATCTTTATCACTACTTTTCCATGGTTTTAAAATTCATCTCCCCATGCTGACTGTGAACTCTTTGAGATGCTGTATATCATTTATTGTGCTATCTTGAACATTTAAAATATTTCATTATATGTGTAACCCTTAAAACGTATCTGCTTAATGAATAAACAACAAAATTTAACATCTGAAAATTGGAAATTCAAACGAGAGCACATCATGATTTACTAATCGCAAATTTATGTAGAACCTTGTTTGAAAGTTCAGATGAAGTTCTGAGGCTTACTTTACCGCCAGAGATACTTTAGGAGAGTATTATGAGGAGATAGAACTACAAATATGAAATTTTAAAAGCAGATATTCAAATATTTTTATATATTTTTTCATAAACCTTTTTACATTATACCATAATGTATATTTTATTGTAATTGAATCCTATAAAATGTATGAGTTACCCCTCCACAAATTAGAGATAAAGTCTAAGGGCTTACATTTTAAATAACAAAAAATAAAACCAAGGGGCATGACAGGGTATGACTGTTCTAAAGGGTACTCTAAAAATAAGCATAAAAATAACTCATAATGATAGCCACACAATCTATTATATTTTAAATTTTCTTTCACCAAACTGCTAGGTCATTGTTCATAAGACACTTATATGTCAAATGAAGATGAAAGCCTTCTAGCTCTAGCTGAAGTTATTTTTTTTTTTCCTCCCAAAATGCAATTGTTAGAATCTAGATCTTACCTCAGGTTCCAATGAAAATCACCAATGGACATTATGAAATTAAATTACAGTTCATTCTTCTCCATTTGTATTTTCAACTACTGTGTACGCAATTATAGAAAGAAATAAAGCTGCACGATTCTTAGGACCCATTAACAATAGCTCAGGAAAAGAATGGGAAGAAATGGAACCAGAAACATGTATTACAGCTTCCATGGAACAGCTTTTCAAAATTAAGTTTGAAAGTAGACAAAGCTTGGTATTCTGAGCCATCTATGACTCTCTTTTAACTCACATCGGCCAAAGTGAAAGTGTGCAATATGTCAAATTAACTTGCTCAAATTACTTTTCTCAACTTTACAATGCCCTTTAGAAACACTATTACTGAGAAGCTATTGTTGGCATTTACAGCATAAAACTTGATTTTGGAAGGCTGATATTGCAATAGCCTAAATATTACTAAATTGAAAACTGTATAGTACCAGTTATTTGATCATGCTGAATGAAAAACTTAGTTTGTGAATGATCCACTTTTAGTTGAAAAGGAAAAAAAAAAAGCAGGGTTAGAGTTAGAATGATTTTAATGGTTGATTTATATTTAGATACAAGGAAAGAATAAAAAACAACATCTACAATTAGAAAAACTTCTTGCAATAAACATGACTAAAAATGAATAATGTAATATATTCATGTATTATCTTTCATATATTCATTGTGAGTTATGATATAAAAAATAGACATTCACATACTGTATTAATGTTACTGGTACAGAGACTTCTATTTAAATAAAACAAATCACAGTGTTGGCCATTTAAAATAATTTAGAAATGTATTCTCCTTTATATTTTCAAGTTCAGTACAAGTAAAATCTATCACTAAGGAAAATGCATAACAAATAAGAGTAGAATGCTTATCAGTATGAAATAACCAATCTATCTCTTCAATGAACCATGTAAAGACTTCATTTCAAACAAAAAATTATAAACTGATATAAGTATTAAAAGCAACTCCTAAAAAACAATTATGTCCAAGGACAACAGTCTTTCTACCACTTGCCATGATAAATAATATCATTGTTCTTTCACATGTAAAAGAAGCAGTTGTGGTTTTGTCTGTTTTCCTTTATATGTACAGACATAAAGAATGCAGGAAATACTGTCTTTTTCTTGTCTTATGGGCATTCTGCAGCTAGTCAAAATATTATTTACACTACTACTTCTCCTTTCCAAACTCACTGGAAAAAATATTTTAATCATCTGAATAAAGAAGGAGACGTAGGAGACGTAGGTTGGCCTTTTTTTTTTTTTTTTTTTTTTTTTTTGAGACGGAGTCTCACTCTGTCACCAGGCTGGAGTACAGTGGCACGATCTTGGCTCACTGCAACCTCTGCCTCCCGGGTTCAAGCGATTCTCCTGCCTCAGCCTCCCGAGCAGCTGGGACTACAGGCACACCACCACACCCAGCTAATTTTTGTATTTTTAGCAGAGATGAGGTTTCACCATGTTGGCCAGGATGGTCTCAATCTCTCGACCTCGTGATCCGCCCACCTCGTACTCCCAAAGTGATGAGATTACAGGCATGAGCCACTGCGCACGGCCAGGACTTACTCTTAAATATGAATAAGAACTGCAAGTAAGCTAGATCTGATTCTATAATAACCTTACAAAACAACAAACTTACAAAAATGAATTCACAAATTGAGCTTATACCTACTTAAATATATCATTATATTCAAAAACTCTCAGTATTTACAATATGTATATTCACAAAGTATATGTTGTTACAGACATAGAAAACAATCAAGCCGCCCTGTTGCCTTTAAAAATAAACAAAACATAAATTTAAACTGTGTGTCTCATGATCTATGTGCTCTGCAGTCTAATGTTCCGCATGTCTCTCAGCAGCACTGTTCGGTGGTTTTGTTCCAGCATTTCCATGTATTCAAAATAATCACTCACTCGAAACCCATGCAGTGCTTCTTCCTGCCAAAAATTATAAAGGGAAAATTTACTTGGGTAAGACTCACAATTCCAAGTTAGTGAATTTTAAATAATTGATATACCATTTATTTTCAGCGATAGATGGGGGTGGGCTGTTTATGTTGCCAGTAAATGTGTAATTGCTTTTATTTAGTGAGCTGTGTATATATATGACAGGAAGAAACTATATGTCCCCTCAAATAA
>NW_016816294.1:182244-207918 GCF_001698545.2 Rhinopithecus bieti
AAAAAAAAAAAAAAAAAAAAAAAAAGGCAGATAAGGAAATCTTCCTAATTTTAAAAATAGTATGTTATACAATGATTGGTCAGACTTGTAATTATTAAAGACCCTGAAGCTTACCTACCAAAGGATATCATAATAGTGCAAGACATCTGTTGTATAAGCTACTGTCCATAAAACCTCCAAGAATCTACAATTACTAATGTTGGTACTATGCACATCTACACTAATTTGGAATTTAATGGTTAGTGTTTCAAACGAGGCACTCAAGAATAAACAGTAAGAACACCGGTTTAACATTTTAGAGTTTTTTAGGGAATTTTATGACCATTCCTTTTAGTACCTCCAAATACTATTTACGCAGTACCTACACTCAAGGCAAAACAAAATATGCAGAAGAAAAGTCATCTTTGATTCAGTGTAATTAATATTTACAACATTAGAAGTTTTGGAGGTTACAAAAACTTTGGAAAATTCATGCCTTTCCGGAGTTTATAGTTTAAAAGCAAGAATTACTATAACAAGAAAAAAAAAGCAACCCCAAAGAATAAAAGACAATGCATATCATATACCAGATACCGTGTTAGAGGCAGTTTACAGAGAAGAAACCTCAATACAGAAATAGTTAGGAAAACATTACACAATCTCAATGAGAACAGATGTTTTTAAAGGCTTCAGATACCACTTGTCACTTACGGGCAGTAATCATTCACAGCTTGCATATAACTTGATGTAACTTTATCCTTATTTTGCCATCATCACCAAAAATCTACATAGTTTGAGGGAAAGGTTAGTCGGGACATTCTAAAAAACTAACGACTGATCTACAAGGCTGACATTATAGCTGAAGAAATGAAATGGTGTTGTTATATACTTAATACCACTAAGGGTAGAACAAATAACTTCCAACATAAGTATTTGAGCTCTAATCTTAAGATAATTGTGAAATTATTTCAATCCTTCTTTCAGTTCTTGACTCATTCATTTTTTTATTATACGTAAGGTTCTTGATTAGCACTGAAGACATGAAGATGAGAAGAGCCCTGCTCTAAAATGGTGACAACTGAGATGTATATCATGTCTCCGACTTTATGTATAAGTGACTGAGTCAAAGGGAATATTTTTATCTTATGAATAGCAGAAATACTGGGTCTTTGTAAATTCCTATCCTATCAAAAATATTTCACTTTTTTCTTTGGGGAAAAATAGGATCAGAGTAAGAACAACCCTACTGTTCAAGAACTCATTTTAAACAGTTATTGTTATAGTCGTGGAACAATTATGAATTTATCCATTCATTTCATTCAAATTATGTGTGATGTGGCTTTAACTACCTCTTCACTAAAACTATACCTAAGATGGGGAGGAATTACAGTAATGTGTTATTCTAACCAGAGACTAAAGATCCAATGGCAGAAGAACTGTTTCAGGACATATTCATTATTTTCAAAGGAATACTTATTGTGCATTAAATATGAATTATAATAGGAGATGACAGCACTTGAACAAATCTCTAACAATTCATTTCTGGGCAAAAAATAAGCAGTATCTATTCAATATCTTTTAATTATTGTTTCACTTTAATAAAAACCACCTAGGGACAGCCATAGTTATAACTCAATTTAAATATATTTTTTCCTCAGAATGCATTTTTTGAAATCATGGTTTCCATTTTACACATTAATTGTAAATGCCCTGATAACTACACCAAAGAAATACCCATAAAAATGACACATAAGGCTATTAACGTCTTATTTCATAAGAGAAAATTTTAATTCACATTTAAAAGCAGTGTTTTCAAATGATATAGTTCATTAATGAAAATTTGTAGGCAATTTTAGCTCTGAATAAAATTCCAAAATATCTACATTTTACATTTTGTCTTCAAAGTAGAACATTTTTTCATCTTATCCTAAATGTTCTCTAATGGCCCTTTTAGTGGATAACTTTTACTTGTAATAGGACCATTTAGACTGCCAGCTTATCATTCAAGTTATAACAGACTATTTCCTTAGAATACTCCTTCATTATCATTTCATTTATAGACCAAAGTATATCAAATTCTACATAAAAATATGCATGCCCCGATTTTTTAAGTAGCAGACACATTAATTACATAAGGTAATAACACTATTCTGCTTTATATTAACAGTGTAGTATTTGCTCCAGAAATTTTTTTAATAGATTACTACTAGAGTGATTTAAGTTTTAGTTAGGAAGTTCATTTTGAGCTTATTGCATTTCATTTGTTGTATCTAATGCTATTCAACTGCTTTGTTTTTAATAATTTGCTGCCTTCATTAATTCTGAGTTTCAAATGTTGAAACATCCAAAAGTATTAAAAATTCCCATTCTAAACCACAAAGTTGGATGTATTCAATATTATATAATATAGTATATATGTAGTATCCCTCTCTCCTTTGTGTATAGAAGTACAGTTTCAAATTTCAAATATGCATTCGTCTGTTTTCTTTTAATTATTGAGAGCATTTGATTTGGGACCACTGAATCTAGGATGTTTATTAAAACATCAGACTAGTAAAGGAACACTAAATTTGGATTCAGACCAAATGAAAGGGTTTGAATTCTCCTATGTTAGTTACTAGATGTATGAACTTGGGTAAGTTTATTGACTCTAAGCCTCATTTTTTCATTTGTTAAATGTGGACAATATCATACGATTGCTCTCTGGATTAAATATTCTGAAATCTGAACTTCTTACCTTATATGATTTGGTCCTTGTCTCATCTCTTACCTTTCTTATTTCTTCACCTTGCTCTGGCCACAGCGGTCTTCTTGACACTCTGTAAGTGAGCCAGCTCATTCAGACCTCTGAGATCTTGCACTTGCCTTTATTCCTATTTAAGCAGGCTTTTGCCTAGGAAGTCTTTTCATGACTTTTTCTTTGCTTCATTTAGGTGTCTGTTTACCCCATCAAGGGTGGTCTTGCCTGGCATCTTTATCTGACTGGTACCTTAGACTCCTCCACCATGTTTGATTTCCTTATTATCAATACAATAAGGTCTATAGTACTTAAGATATTATGTATTTGTTCATTTATTAGACTTCCAGGAGAATTTAAGTTCAACGTGGGCAGAAACATCCTGCCCTGTGACAAAAACTGTACTTGGCTCACAGCTGTTGAACAATAAATAGTTGAATAAGTCCATGAGTGAATGAGCAATACCTGTAAAGCCCTTCGACCAGTGTGTGGCATACAATAAGCATTCAAGATACTCATAGTGGTTATAAATAATGAGAACACATTTTTATTACTGATGGTCTTTGAAATGGCTCGGCTACATTTTCTTGATCACACTACAGACATATGATGTTAGGCATGGGTGGACCTATCAAGGATTACTGACTCCAGTCTCTGCTCCTCAACCCCTTGCCATGAATATATAAGGGAACCATTTATCTAAAATATTAGGATGTTACTGGCTTTTCTTGCAACTTCAAAAATGTGCCTATTTTGGAAAGAAAGCTATACCAATACTTTCAAAAGTTATTTGCATTACTTGATGTTTGAAAAAATACTGAAGAAACTAATTTTTAGCAGAATTTTTTTTAGAACTACTGCAAGCCATGTGAGCTTAAAATCTGAATTGAAGATAAGGTCTTTTGTAGTAGTAAACAGATAAAAGCATAAAAGATCAAGTGTGCTAACACGGTATACCCTGGTTTATGAATTCAGGACCAAGTTTAGATATTCTCTGACATATTCTTTCCCAAATATTTAATAATTAATGCCCTTGCAAAATGATGATTTTTAAAATATAATAGCTCTTTATGGAGAAAAAAGGGTAAGGTAAGTTACTTTGAGTGGGTTAAACTGGAATAGTTGACTTTTATTAACAACATTATGAGGCATATAGAATAAAAAATTACCACAAAAAGTATAGAACTTAACATACACTTAACAAAAGTTGAAGGTTTGCATTAATGTCAAATCTCATATAGAAAGCTCTTGAGAGAAGGATTTATGAATATAGTTCTACTCTTTACCCTTACTAGAGATAAACTTTTTGTGTGTCGTGTCTTACCTATTATGTGTGTGTATGTGTATATATATATGCATATATATATATATGCATATGTGTATGTGTGTGTGTGTGTATGTGTATATATAATCTTCTTGATCAAAGTGATAGTAACATAAACAACTGGTAAGCAATGTTTCTTCCAGTATGTTCCTTCTGGGGTGTTCAGTAAAATTAGAAACTCCTGGATGCAGTCTCTAAAATTTTTGAATCCTTGGCATTGGCATTCTGGATTCTGATTCACTAACAAGCTCCAAAGGGCACAGTTTTATGTAATCTAAAGGTTTTCAAGCTACTTGAGATTTTCTACTACAATCTGACAACTCATGCCTCAGCCAAATAAATTCTGAATTAACAGGTCTGGAAACGAGTCTAAATACATTAACTTTCATAAGTACCCTAAGTGATCCTTAGGATCAGGGAGTTTATATAGTGTTTGTAATTCTGGATAGAATGTGAAGTTCTTACAGATTCAGGACAGAGTATGTAGTTCTTGAAGATTTAAACTCAGCTGAAGGGTACTTGGAAATATGTGATTGTACCAGAGACCTGACTTAGTCTTGACCAGGTTAATGAGAGAATAGGTCCTGATCAGAAACAGTATAAGAGGATATTTCTGACCAAAGTGTGAAGGTAATGTCATTGACAGGTATTACTATTATATGACATCTTAAGAAGTCTCGGGAGCTGGAGAAATGGGAGCAAAAGTACACCAAAGTGTAGCTATGCACTCAGAAAATCCTGTTTCCTTTGCTTGTATTCTCTACATATCTTCTTCTTTAACAAAGAAATAAAAAGAATCTAGTAGAGAGATGTAGAAACTTAATAACAGCTAAGTTTTTTAAGTACTTACTATGTTCCAGATAATGGTCTAAAAGTATTTTACAAATATCATCTCATTTAATTCTTCCACAATCCTACGTGATGAAGAAATAAGCCTAAAAGTCTAAGCAACATACCCGAGCTCACACAGTGAGTGACAAAGTTAGGATGTGAAACCAGATAAAATCAACTAATATAAGGACAATGCAGAAAACATATCTGCAAAACACAGTTGACACTGTACTAAATACCTTTAAAATATTTGCTCGGATGTTTTTAATATTATGCATACTTTTATCTTAGAAAAGCTTAGTATTCAATCAGATTTTCTCAGTCTGATCTTCGTTTCTCACCCTGTCAACATTCTCTGGTAATAGCAGCTGCAATAGCACCAACAAAAAATCCCTCTTGCCAATTTACTGATTGGGTTGAAATTGATCTGATTTTTTCATAATTATAAATTGATTTTGTCATAATATGCAGGATTTAGTTGAAGCATTTTAATTAAGTAGTTTGAGCCTTCACGGCCTGATTTTCACAGAAAGGCAACTTTTTCTAGGCTGGTATTTCCGTGAAGTTTGTCCCCAGGTTGAATTCACAAACTAAAGCCAAGATTGCTGACAGCCTATTAGCATGTTAGAGAGGAATACAACACAGCTCACTAAAACACTAGGACATCCACATATGAACTACTATTAAACTAAACTGTCACTAAACCTGCTTGTGTGTGTGTGTGTGTGTGTGTGTGTGTGTGTGTGCAAGCTACAGATGAGTTGAAAAAATGAAGAATGAACTTAAGACTTTCTAGCTTGCTGGGATATTACAGAATATTTACTTTGTTTAATGTTTTTCTCCTTGGAATTACAGTATCTACGGACTTTCTGAACCATCATCTGTCACAGATAAAAATGTTCAGAATTCTGGGCCCAAGGACTGAGCTCTTTCTTCAGCATATCTTCAGAGGCTGCCTTCTAGCTCGGTACTAATCCATTAATCACCACAGCATGAAAATGATGCACTTAACTGCTCTAATATTCAGTCCACATTCTAGTTGTGTCTACAAGGATACTGTGAAACAATCAGACAATGTTTTGCTGATATCAACTCATACCCATGGCGCTCATCTAATCTAGTATTTCAGTGGTTTAATCTGAAGAGGAAAAGTAAGTTTTTCTTTCCCCCATAAACCTGTTCTGCCTATTACTGTTCACACCACCTTCTGATCCAAGAAATTCTAACTTATCTTTTTCATATATTGATTTGGAATCATGAAGAGCTCTTCAGTGAGCTGTAAGAAATGTAGGCAATGAGTCTATACTCTCAATTACCTGATTTAAAATCTTGAGCCTAAACCAAAGTGACTACAAATGGACTGATATTTTCTTGACACTGAATATTGCACACAGATTTTTATTTCTAAAACAATGCTTTTATCATGTCATTTTATCTCAATACATGAAATTTAAATCAGGAAAAGAATTGCATATCTTCAGTTTCTCAAGATAACTGATAATAACTGAAAGCATAACATATTTGTGGTTTTTAATATTTTGAAAATGAATTCAATTAGGCCCGATTATTTGAACCCATTTATAACAGTCAGATGTTTGATCTATTTATTGTTATATACTTATTCAATTTCTTCTTAAAAATAGTTTTATGATAAAAGAAGTATGAGCTGATTCCTCAAATATAAAATAAAGCCCACATAAATATATACAATAAAAAGTAAAAGTATCTTGTTCTACTTTATCTTCATTCTTCCTGGAAGCAATCATTATTAAATATGTAGAGCAAGGGGATAATGTGATTAAATAATCTATACAAGATTATTATTATGGCTGTGGTATGCAGTTACATGGGGAATTTTTTTTTTTTTTTTTTTTTTGAGACAGGGTCCTGTTCTGTAGCTCAAGCTGGAGTGCAGTGGTATGATCATGGCTAACTGCAGCCTCGACCTCCTGGGCTCAATTGATCCTCCCACCTCAGCCTCCTCAGTAGCTGGGACTACACGTGCGTGCCACCACACCTAGATAATTTTTGTACTTTTTTCTGGGTAGAGATAGGGTTTTGCCATGTTGCGCAGACTGGTCTCAAACCCCTGGGTTCAAGCTATCCACTCACCTTGACCTCCCAAGATGCTGGGATTACAGGTGTGAGCCATTGTGCCTGGCCTATATAAAGAATTATTGATAAGTCTTTTCTCCCTTTGCACAAATCTGAGATTTTGAATAAGAAAGTGTAAAACATAATTTCCAAGGTTCAATCTCTATAGCTTCAGTTGAATGAGGAATTCTTAAATAATGTGTGTATTTTTGACAGGGGATGTTTTAGGGTAGGCAAAATAAAATCAGTTCATTAATCAATACTTCATTATTGGTTATTATATGAATAAGTGAAAAAATGCTGTACATATATTTATATACTTTGTAGACAAAAGACTATTTCAGGGCCAAATGGAGTAAAGGGATATGTAAATATATATTTAAATACACTATACCAGAGTTTATCTCACAAGAAAAATGAGTGTCCATTAAAAGAGAACAGTGAATTTTGACACCTATCCACTGAAAATAAAACAACAAAAGTCAAGTCATGGTATCAATCAAAAAAGCATTTTTTCTAATATCTCAGATAAATGAAAACAACAAGGGTAAAAAGTAAGGTTAGTTCTAGGACACATGCTAAAATTAATTCCTTGCCTACATGTTCTTAGTTTGGATTTTTACCAACACTATTCAAATTTTAGTAATTTAACAGAGGCTTAGGTCATAATCTCCTCTCCCCATTTAAAATCCTTTAGTTTTAAACTGATAGCATTATGCTGAAAACACAATGGAGAATGGTTTGGGACACATTTAAAGAAGTTACCATTTGCAAACTCTATTATAATTTTCCCTCAAATAGTCAAAAGAGAGATGAAACTGTAAATCAACATTTATCAAATTTAAAGATTATGCTTTTGATTGGAAGAAAATAAGCGGTAAGCACTTAATGAATTTAGTAATGTTTGTTATTCGATGTGAATAAAACAAAGTTTATTCATCTTTCCCATTTATTTATTTACATTATTTACTTACACTATCAACAAATATGTATTGAATACCTATTATCTACCAGGTATTATTGTTTGATATATTGTTGAAAATACATCAGTAAATGAAATAGAGCAAGTCATGGTCCTTATATAACTTCCACATTTTACCAGGGAAGACAGACAAAAACACATACAAAATAATTTCAGATGGTGATAAAACTGTAAGAAAACTAAAGTGGGATAAGATGTTAGAGAATTACAGGTTAGGGGGATACAGACAGATACGAGTACAGGAAAATTTCAGACTCTGAAATTCCTATAATTGACCACTACAGATGATGAAAATGTCCCTTACTGAAAATGAACCTACATTTTGTATTCAACATAATTTCAATTTGCTTAACACTTCCTGTATTCCAAATCACCTCTTAGAGAGCATTCTTTTATTTTCTATCTTAGTTTTCTTCTACATGTGCAATCATTTTCTCAGCATACTTTTAATTAAGACTGTTTCTAAGATTATACTTCTGGTGATATATATTGAAAGCTTAAAACCTTTTGAATTCTGAATTGATGAAATAAAAATGCTTGATAATTTGGCAATCTTAAAGGATCAATGACATTTATTTAAAGAAAAATATCATTAAATGGAAAATAACCGTGGCAAGTATTTAATGGTAAATAATGAAATTAATTTACATAGAAACTATTTGCTGACCTAGAGAAAGCCTAGCAAATGATGAATGTTGTTTTTAGTGTATACGTGCATATGCGTTCCTGTGGGATGGCAAAGGTAGTAGGGATAAGGAAACATTTTAAGTTCAAAGATTCTTAACTTTAAACAAATAGCTGGATTTCCACCAAGAAATGAACACTGGGATGTATTTATATCTCATGCACTTTCTAAAGTCCCCAACTTCCAAAATCACATTATTGTAATTGAGAAAGTAACTATATCTTTTTTAAAAGTAGCACCACATTTGGTGATAACTTTTTAAAATGAGTGCTATGATAAAATAATCTTTCATGAAAATCTTTTATAAAATGGAAGTTTAGAAAATATTATAAAATATGAAAGCATAGGAAATTATTAATATATTAAATATATTTTAAAAGTATCAAACCAATAAATTAAACTTTTATTGACCAAATAGCCCATAGGAATATTTTTAAACTATTTCTTTTTTGGCATAGCATGTGGGTTACAAACCAAGTGTTGGATCCAGAGAACTTATTTCATATTCAAGTTCCACTTTAGCTATATGGTTTGGGGCAACTTAACTCTGTGCCTCAGTTTACTCATCTCTAAAATGGGGATAATAATATCTACCTCTCAGCATTGGTTTTTAGGATTAAATGAGTGCCTAGAAAAAGTATCTAAAATTAAGCAACCAAAGTTAGCTATTAACTCAATATTTTCCTCTCTATATAAACATACTTACTTTTAGGAAAACTTGCAGATCTTGAGTCTGAGTGTGCTGTAGAATGTCTTGCTGTAAATGTTTGAATATAGCTATACAGATATACACTTGATAATCAGGACCAAGGAAAACACAAGTAGCAATATAATGGCAGATTTCTATCCAATCTAAATAATTCCAAAAACACTGGGTTATCCATTGCAGGCAAATCTTTAAAAAAAAAAAAAAAAAGTAGTAAGTTCATTTAAAAACTTATAAAACCACATTTGACTTTTAAAAAACATTAACCAATAACTCATAAAAAACCAATGAAAAGCTTAGCACTGAATCAAAATACAAAGACAGTCTTCATACATGCCTAACAAGGATGCTTCTCCTATTTGCTTCAGTTGTGAAAAAAACTTTCACGGCCTTGGAATTCAGGCCTTAAGGGTAACTGATAGTGGTCACACTCCTCATATACCTATTACTCAATGCCTTCTTTATTCATATCGTGCTCCTCTTACCCACAACACCAATCTGCTCTCTACAGATAACAAATGCTAAGAGACTATTTTAATTCAGAGATGGGAGTTTTTTTTTATCTATCCTACCTACAACCACAGATGTATAATTATGCAGATGACAGATTGCTAAATGTTACATTAATGCAAATAGACTCTTCCCGAATCAGAAAACAATTTAAACCTAACAGAATTACATAACATAAAACCGGGAGCTAATGCAGAAAATATTTCAAAATGAGACTTTTACAAAAGGAATTTTTTTCCTGTTTATTTTTTGAATAACATTTGTTCAGATTATAAAAGCAATGCGTGCCCGCTGTGGAAAACAGAAAAGTTTAAGAAAAAACAATAGCGATGACACAGAGATTATAAATACTGGAAACATTTTGATACATCAATGTTATGGGTAAAGTTGAGCCCCACTCAAAAGATATGTCAAAGCCCTAAGCCCCAGAACCTCAGAATATGACTTTATTCGAAAATAAGGTCTTTACAAACGTAATCAGGTTAAAACGAGGTCATTACAGTGAGCCCTAATCCAATACGACTGGTGTCTTTATAAGAAGGGGAAATACAGTCACAAAGACAGGCACACGAAAGGAAGACAATGAAAAGACACAAATGGAGAATACCATGTGAAGCAGCAGTATGTATCTGCAAGCTAAGATTCTAAAGGCTACTAGAAACCTGGAGAGAGGTAAGTAACAGTTCTTTCCTCAGCAACTATGGAGTGAACATAGTCTTGTTAACACTTTGATTATGGCCTTTTGGCCTCCAGAAGTGTGAGAAAATAAATTTCTGTTGTTTTTAACCACCAAGTTCATGGTACTTTGTTACTATAGTTGTAAGAAACAAACACAATTACTTTCCAATATTTCCACTCTCATTTATGATTTACAAATTACTTTACCTTCGATGAAAGATTCCCCTTATTTAATATCTCTTCTTCTTTAGTTTTATGGGGCTTTTTCTTTGGAGATGTGGGGAGGAAAAGGGAAAAGATTTAATGGCTTATCTCAATTTGTCATAGGTATAGAGGATACAAATATAGAAATTGTCCTTTTGTGTTCTATCATTTTGTTCTTCTAAAAATATATTGTTGAAAAGGTTCTAAAAGTTGTTTTTCATACCCTTGATTCAACTTTCGGGCATGCTTTTAACTGATTTGAACAAACTAACACATATTACTTTGCTGGAATCACAGGCAGGGGGGCTTAAACAACAACAAAAAAATTTTCTCTCTATTCTGGAGAAATTCAAGATCAAGCTATTGGCAGGGCTGGTTTCTTCTGAAGCCTCTCTGAGGCGTATAGATAGATGGTTGTCTTTCCCTGTGTCTTCACATGGGATTCCTTTAGTACATGTCTGTGTCCCAATTTCCACTTTAATAAAGACACCAGTCATATTGGATTAGGGTCCAACTTAATGACCTCATTTTAACTTAATTATTTCTTTAAAGGCCCTATTCAAATACAGTCACATTCTGAAGTAGTGGGGTTAGGACTTCAACAGGTGACTTTTGAGGAGACACAATCAGCCTATACCAGAGGGTATTATTGAATTTTTGTTTTCCAGACATTATTACTCATATCAATTATAAACCTTTAAATAAGGCTATTAATTCTGTTCTCAGGTATAAGATTTTCCTTTACAACTATAATGTTTCCCTCCTGTTATGTTCCAAAATCTTTCCAAAGAGCCCATAAGTTTTAACTCAATATTAAATTAGAATGTATCTATGAATACCCAATATTTGTCAACAGGCAGTATATATTAAATTCTCCTTGGTCCTACCTTTACTGTTCACTTGGCATTAATAGGATGCACCTCCCAAATTTCAACATGGAGGGTAGGCTGGCATGCAGAGTACATTACTAAATCTCCATTGCCCCCACCCTGACAAATCCCTGTAATATGGCTCTAGTGGACTGAGGAAGAAGTATCTCCTGCTCCCTCTGGATTAGGCAGACTGAAGCAGTAGTACTTTGACTAGGAGCAGTAATTCTCTAATTGCCGGTTGCCCTGCTGCCAAGATTCTCTCTCTGTTCTTTGCTACAGCTATTAATGCCAATCAATTTAAGGCCATGCTGTATTAATGAAAATCTAGAGTCTCTGGGTGGATAAAGAAAGAGAAACAACTCAAGAATGAAAATAAATACAACGATCCCCACAGCTAGAGAAAACGGTTCCTCCCATTCAATTGTTAGTTTCAGGAGTGAATGGGAAGTTGATAAAGATGTGGGATCTCAGCTTCTGTCCACCATCTACATTGGTTAAAAGAAAGTCACCCTAGAATCTTCAACAGTTCATTATTATACACAGTTTCTAATGCAGTTGCAATTTTTTGGCATGTATATACATTCAAGCATTGTTTTCTGTACATTGAATTTTTCTTCCATTAAATGGATATAATACCTATGTTTTTTCCATCATATGGGAAATTTTGAGGAGGAAAACTGAGAGACTGTAACTGAAAGTACTTTGAAAAAGTGCTATATAAATGTTATAACAAAGGTATAGATGTTATTATTTAACAAATATTTCTTGACCACTTCATATGTACAAGGTAATATTATCATTTTTTATGTGAACAAAAGACATTTATCCCTGTTTCACAAAGTTTACACGTAAAGGGGAGATATACTTTTTAAACATATGACCCTCTTCACTTGGTAGAAATTATATTGGCTTTACTATATTTGCAAGTACTTCAGACTTACATTGAAATAGCAGAATTCCAAAACACTGTATCCCTGGAAGAATGCTGAGCTATGAGTCATAAATTTTAATCTCTGAGCAAGTGACTTCTGTATATATTTATTTTTTTAGACAGTCTCACTCCATCATCCAGGCTGGAGTGCAGTGGTGCAATCTCAGTTCACTGCAACCTCTGCCTCCTGGGTTCAAATGATTCTCATGCATCAGCCTCTTGAGTAGGTGGGATTACAGGTGTGTGCCAAGACCCTAGCTAATTTTTGTATGTTTGGTAGAGACAGGGTTTCACCATGTTGGCCAGGATGGTGGTCTCGAACTCCTGACCTCAAGTGATCCACCTATCTCAGCCTCCCAAAGTGGTGGGATTACCTGCATGAGCCACCACACCTGGCCACTTTCGTATTTTTATAAAGTTCTGCAAATCAACTGACAACCTAGATTTCTAATAGGACAGAGGAAATAGTATGTGTCCAAACAGACATAATGTAGTGTTCTTTAACATTATGGAATTTTTAAAAACATATATAAAGGAAGATAGAACAGTACATGAACTAGACAATTTCAAATTTTGATTGGTTGATATGTGTCTTAAGTTACTTTTCCCCTATAGGTTCCCCTCCTTTCCTGCATCCCTTTCTCCTACTAAAGATGTTTCCTCCAACTGCATAGTATTCCATTGTAGATAAACCACAATTTATTCAACTAAGCCCCATTCATGGACATTTGCAGTGTTTCTAGCCTTTAGATACTATAAAGAATACTATAAAAACATATTTGTGGATATGTATTTTCAAATGTTTTCCCTGTGTATTCCTCGCTTAGAGCTCTACAAATGAGACTGCTGTGTTAAAGAATAAATGGACATGTAACTCTGTCAGAAAATGACAAATTACCATTTATATGTCTCAAAATATATTATTATATTTTCAAAACAATCAGTTGAGTCTTTATATTCATTGGAAAAAAATGTTAATATCAATAGTAATGAAATAGGCTTATACAGAAAGTCAAACAAATGAATTTTGTTTTATGGTAAACCACCATTCCATATGTAATGTAGAACTAATTACACTTTAAGACATTTAAATAGCTTTTTAGGCTTGTAAGGAAGGAAAATCACTTACATAATATGCATTAAAATCTACCACAGCTCTCCTAGGCAATTTTGTTCTTGAACCATACTTAAGATTATGCCAAAGGACATTAAGATGCCACACTGAGGTGCACATTATTTTATCTGAGATAAATTATTCCTCCTTGTAACTAGAATTATAAAACAATCTTCAAAGGTTCTCATAAGAACATTAAGTCTTCCTCTTTTCCTATTTGAATACCCTTTATTTCTTTCTCTTGCCTGATTGCCCTGGCCAGAACTTTCAACACTATGTTGAATGGGAGTGACAGAGGACATCCTTGTCTTGTGCCAGTATTCAAAGGGAATGCTTCCAGTTTCTGCCCATTCAGTATGATATGGGCTGTGAGTTCATCATAAATAGCTCTTATTACTTTCAGATACGTTCCATCAATACCTAGTTTATTGCAAGTTTTTAGCATGAAATGGTGTTGAATTTTTCTGTATCTATTGAGATAATCATGTAGGTTTTGTCATTAGTTCGGTTTATGTGATGGATTACATTTATTGATTTGCGTATGTTGAACCAGTCTTGCATCCCAGGGATGAAGCCAACTTGATCGTGGTGGATAAGCTTCTTGATGTACTACTGGATTTAGTTTGCCAGTATTATATTGAGGATTTTCACATCGATATTCGTCAGGCATATTGGCCTGAAATTTTCTTTTTCGTGTGTGTCTTTGCCAGGTTTTGGTATCAGGATGATGCTGGCCTCATAAAATGAGTTAGGGAGAATTTCCTCTTTGTCTACAGTTTGGAATAGTTTCAGAAGGAATGGCACCAGCTCCTCCTCAAACCTCTGGTAGAATTTGGCTGTGAATTGGTGTGGTCCTGGACTATTCTTTAGTTGGTAGGATATTAATTACTGCCATAATTTCAGAACTTGTTGTTAATCTATTCAGGGATTCAACATCTTCCTGGTTTAGTCCTGGGAGGGTGTACATGTCCAGGAATTTATTCATTACTTCTAGATTTTCTAGTTTATTTGTGTAGAGGTGTTTATAATATTCTCTGATGGCAGTTTGTAGTTCTGTGGGATCAGTGGTGATACTGTATATATAGAAAACCCCATCATCTCGGCCCAAAATCTCCCTAAGCTGATAAGCAACTTCAGCAAAGTCTCAGGATACAAAATCAATGTGCAAAAATCACAAGCATTCCTATACACCAATAACAGAAAAACACAGAGCCAAATCATGAATCAACTTCCATTCACAATTGCTTCAAAGACAATAAAATACCTAGGAATACAATTTACAAGGGATGTGAAGGACCTCATCAAGTAGAACTACAAACCACTGCTCAAGGAAATAAGAGAGGACAAAAATAAATGGAAAAACATACCATGCTCATGGATAGGAAGAATCAATATCATAAAAATGGCCATACTGCCCAAAGTAGATTTATTATTATTATTATACTTTAAGTTCTAGGGTACATGTGCATAACGTGCAGGTTTGTTACATATGTATACATGTGCCATGTTGGTGTGCTGCACCCATTAACTTGTCAATTTACATTAGGTATATCTCCTAATGCTAACACTCCCCACTCCCGACTCCGCACAACAGGGCCCGGTGTGATGTTCTCCTCCCTGTGTCCAAGTGTTCTCATTGTTCAATTCCCCCCTATGCGTGAGAACACGCAGTGTTTGGTTTTTTGTCCTTGAGATACTTTGCTGAGAATGACGGCTTCCAGCTTCATTCATGTCCCTACAAAGGATGCGAACTCATCCTTTTTCATGGCTGCACAGTATTCCATGGTGTATATGTGCCATAATTTCTTAACATAGTCTATCATACTACAAGGCTACAGTAACCAAAACAGCATGGTACTGGTACCAAAACAGATATATAGACCAATGGAACAGAACAGAGGCCTCAGAAATAATACCACACATCTACAACCATCTGATCTTTGACAAACCTGACAAAAACAAGAAATGGGGAAAGGATTTCCNGAGAAATGCAAATCAAAACCACAATGAGATACTATCTCACACCAGTTAGAATGGCAATCATTAAAAAGTCAGGAAACAACAGGTGCTGGAGAGGATGTGGAGAAATAGGAACACTTTTACACTGTTGGTGGGACTGTAAACTAGTTCAACCATTGTGGAAGACAGTGTGGCGATTCGTCAAGGATCTAGAACTAGAAATACCATTTGACTCAGCCATCCCATTACTGGGTATATACCCAAAGGATTATAAATCATCCTTCTATAAAGACACATGCACATGTATGTTTATTGTGGCACTATTCACATGAGCAAAGACATGGAACCAACCCAAATGCCCAAAGTAATTTATAGATTCAATGCTATTCCGATCAAGTCATCACTGACTTTCTTCACAGAATTGGAAAACAACTACTTTAAAGTTCATATGGAACAAAAAAGCCTGAGTAGCCAAAACAATCCTAAAGGAAAAGAACAAAGCTGGAGGCATCAGGCTACCTGACTTCAAACTATACTACAAGGCTACAGTAACCAAAACAGCATGGTACTGGTACCAAAACAGATATATAGACCAATGGAGCAGAACAGAGGCCTCAGAAATAACACCACACATGTACAACCATCTGTTCTTTAACAAACCTGACAAAAGCAAGCAATAGGGAAAGGATTCCCTGTCTAATAAATGGTGTTGGGAAAACTGGCTAGTGATATGCAGAAAACTGAAATTGGACTCCTTCCTTATATTTTTTACAAAAAATAACTCAAGATGGATTAAAGATTTAAATGTAAGACCTCAAACTATAAAAACCCTAGAAGAAAACCTAGGCAATACCATTCAGGACATAGGCATGGGCAAAGACTTCATGACTAAAACACCAAAAGCAATGGCGGCAAAAGCCAAAATTGACAAATGGGATCTAATTAAACTAAAGAGCTTCTGCACAGAAAAAGAAAGTATCATCAGAGTGAATAGGCAACCTACAAAATGGGAGAAAATTTTTGCAATCTATCCATCTGATAGAGGGCTACTATCCAGAATCTACAAAGAACTCAAACAAATTTACAAGAAAAAAACAACCCCATCAAAAAGTGGGCAAAGAGTATGAACACACACTTCTCAAAAGAAGACATTTATGCAGCCAACAAACATATGAAAAAAAGCTCATCATCACTGGTTATTAGAAAAATGCAAATCAAACCCACAATGAGATACCACCTCACGCCAGTTAGAAAGGCAATCATTCAAAAGTCAGGAAACAACAGGTGCTGGAGAAGATGTGGAGAAATAGGAACACTTTTACACTGTTGGTGGGAGTGTAATTTAACTTAGTTCAACCATTGTGGAAGACAGTGTGGTGATTCCTCAAGTATCTAGAACCAGAAATACCATTTGACCCAGCAATCCCATTACTGGGTATATACCCAAGGGATTATAAATCGTTCTACTATAAAGACACATGCACACGTATGTTTATTGTGGCACTTTTCACAACAGCAAAGACTTGGAACCAACCCAACTGCCCATCAATGATAGACTGGATAAAGAAAATGTGGCACATATATACCATGGAATGCTATGCAGCCATAAAAAATGATGAGTTCATGTCCTTTGCAGGGACATGGATGAAGCTGGAAACCATCATTCTCAGCAAACTAACACAAGAACCAAAAACTAAACACCGCATCTTCTCAGTCATAAGTGGGAGTTGAACAATGAGAACACATGGACACAAGGGAGGGGAACATGACAGACTGGGGCCTATTGCGTCATGGGGGCCTAGTGGAGGGAGAGCATTAGGAGAAATACCTAATGTAGATGATGGGTTGATGGGTGCAGCAAACCACCATGGCACATGTATACCTATGTAACAAACCTGCACATTCTGTACATGTACCCCACAACGTAAAGTATAATAATAATAACAAAACATAAGTCAAAAAAGTCTGGTTAAAACAATTACCTACAGATACTCAATTAAGTCAAAATAGGTATGATTTACAAATGATAGTTTTCTGATTCAAAGATACTATTTTTAACAACTCCTCTGGCTTCATTTGCCTTCATCATAGAAAAAGTATCAGTAAAGTAAGGAAGAAAACTAACTTGGAATAAAAGTGGTTTCAAGTCCTTACACTATCTGAATGACCTCTGCAAGTCAATTCACTCCATTGATCCTGAATTTCTCCATCTGTCACACAATAAAGGTTAAAATTTTAAATGAAAAAATAACCACTCTTTATACTATGAAGAAACATGAAAACATAAGACTATTTTGTTGCACTTCATAGTACAATACTATGAAGTGTGTATATGTAGTACATATATACACTTATGTATATATAGTACAATGTAATACTATGAAGCAAGACACTGTGTCAGAAACTCAAGGGACCTGATGTGAGGCACATATATATCCATACCTTTAAAGATCTTCAATTAAAAAGAGCAAGTAAAGAATACAAATAATGATTCCACAAAGCAAGACATGTGTTTCTACTAAAAGAGGGGTACAGAAGCAGTGTACAAACACAGAGCAAAATACTTGTAAAAGATCCAGGATATTTCCATCTGGACATATATTAAAGGACAAGTACCAACAAGCAAAAATAACTCACAGGAAGGGAGAAGGTAGTATCTCAAGATGCAATGGATCCAAAACATGAAGAGGGAAGACATACACATTTATAAAGACATATGCATTTATAAATCTGACGCTGAACAAGGTCCATGCCCAGCCTTCATATCCTGCTTTGCATTTGTATGATTTACATTTTCAAAAAGCATTGTGTCACAAAAAAATAAACAGTTTTCTATAATCCTGCTTTCATAATAGTGGGGAAAAAACAGCAAATAAGAAAATCTAAGCAGGTTTTTATACTTTATATCCAGGGGATTATCTGTGTTAGCCTAATTGTTGACATAGTACAATATAATAATCAATGATATGCAGGATAGTGACTCCAAGGAATTATAAGAGATGAATCATTAAAGATACATGGTACTTCTTAAGCCAGGAAAATGAACAAAATACAGTAAGACATTTTTTTAACAAAAGATAAAATTAGTCAAAAAGTTAATGAGAACATTTGATTTTCTGTTGGTCATTTAAAAATAATATATATTCGAATTTCTTTTTTCTTTCCAAACTCAGTTACTACTAAAAGAAACTCTACAACAAATATGCATTTCTTACTACATTTATTTTTTTGTACTTCAGTTGAGCTTATTTTACTTTAGAGATCTGTGTATTTCATTTAGCAATCTGCCTACAAATTATTCACTAATCAACCAATTCCTCAGTGCCTAAAATACACAACTTCAAAAGCACTGCTCCTAATTAGATCAAAATGAATAAGCTACGAAATGTGTATCCAAATAATTACTTAATCACATATACCTATTTAGTTACTTAAAAGTTGTTTTCATATTTTATAATTAGCAATAAAATGGTAAATAATATCAACAGAGCAATGATACAACTTCCTAAGACAGATTAACCCACATGGGGAGTCATTAAAAGGACATTTTTATATGACTTTAAGAGAAAGAATAGCATTACTGTTTCAAAATAATGAAGTGGCTGTTATTAAATAAATCTGCCATTTGCATGTAGTTCCAAATTAATAAAAATACATAAAACTGATAAAGATATATCCAATTACTAGATGGATATTCTCTTTTTAATCACTAAATCGATAGAGCAGGGCTTGAGGTATTGCAAGGTTTTCCCATAGTCTTTGTTGGTCCAGTTTTAAATTAAAGAGCATATGGTAGAGACTCATAAATTACTGTATTCTTTAGACAATACACATGACACTAACGTAGAGTAGAAAAGCAAAAAGGAACTCTCAGGAATGTACTGTTCCCAGTTGAGTTTTTTAGAAGAATAGAAAGAATTGATTATTGAGTTTATAGTAAACGTTTAAACAACTGCCTCTGACCAGACTTAAAAAATTTTGTGATTTAAAATTCTAAAAGCGTTTTAGGTACATAAAGCAAGAGCAAAATTGACCAAGGAAGAGTATTCCTTTAAACTACGCGCAATTCCTTGCTATATTTAAATTTCTTATTAACTTCAGAAAGTTTAAAATAGGAAGAATAACCTCATACAAATCAATTTAATAAATGATATAAAGTTTCTTCAAAATAAATATAAAAGCTCGTATCATAATATCAAGAAAAACTAGTGTCTAATTAAGTGGAAAAGGTTTCCTATAGGATAAATCTAAGGGAACGCAAGGATAGTTTACTATTAAGAAAAACTAGGGTCTAAGTAAGTGGAAAAGGTTCCCTATAGGATAAATCTAAGGGAACGCAAGGATAGTTTACTATTAAGAAATCTATTACTGTATCACATACAAATATCAAAGAAGTCCCAAGATCAAGTTAACCTTAATCATAAAATATATTGGTGAAATTCTACATGATAATTTAATTAAATGAGACAAAATTCAATACTTTAGAAACCAAGACTGGCAGGATTCTTCTATAGCATTGATGTAGAATAATTCTCTCTAATAGACACTACTTAATGATAACATGCCGGATAATTTCTCAATAATTCAAGTCTAAAACATGTAAGCAATTATGTATAATTATTTTGGAAGAACTAGATAATTTAATAAAAACAAAATGAAACAAAGTATATTAACATTACAAAGATGGAGAATATAAATAAATCGACACAAGTCTAGAAAAAATATAACAGAATATAAAAAGATATATATTTAGTAATTATTAGCCATAACCAAAGAGAAAATAAAATTGAAACAGATCTCAAACTATACTCACTGGCAATATCTGTAATGAGAAATGTATCATATCCATGTGGAAAAAAATATGGTCTTACTAGATATGACACAAAACAAACAAATGGAAAAGCTTACTATCTTCCTAGATAGACTGAGTATAATAACACAATTTTTCTCAAAATAATTTATAATTTAACATAATAGCAATCTAAGTCTGATCCAAATTTAAATGGCCAGTTTAAATTGAGCAAACACATCTCAAAGTATATGTAGTATACACAGAAATAGTTAATTAACTTTTTAGAGGAAGGTGGAAAGTAAATAATAGGCTTATTTTTACTCAACATTAAGACATAATACAAAGTTACAATAAGTAAAATATAATTTAGGAATTGAAGCAATTTGGACAGTTGGTGCTACTTTAAAATGTCTACAAATCAATAAGATACACTCTAGTATAGGTGGGCAATTAATGAGATTCAATTAATTAACAAAATTATGGACATATCATTAAACTTACTAATGTTCAAAGAAACACAAAATTTTAAAAAGGGTAACAATTTTCACCTATTAAATTAGTGATTAGTTTTGAAAAAGCCAAATACCCAAACATGAAAAATAGGGACAGTCTTCATTTTTGTTAGAAGAACACAATCAAATTCATTTGATAACATGAGTCAAGAGCCTCAAAACTATTAATACTTACAACTTTAGATTAAGTATTTCTGCTCTCTCAGACCCTGACCTAAAGATTTAATTCTAAAGACAGATGAAGGTTTAAACCCTACAATATTAATTTTAGCCTGATTATAACATAGTGAAGCAACAATGCACACCTCCACCAACGAAGGACTGGCTATGCACAGAAAGGAGGATCTGTGGCTACTACTGTATATGACCACCAAGGCTGTGCACTGTGTAACTTGAGGCCCTAGAAAAAAACATTAAGCCTTCCTAGATCCTAACAGTAGAAACTAAGGCTGAGGCACATAGGTTAATCAACTGGGATTTTTTGTTAGATAAGACACAGTATCTCAGATACGAAACAATGTTGGCAAGAATTCTTGCCCTCTGTTACCTCAGTTAATCACTGGCATTATGAAACAAGTATTACCATCTCCATTAAAAAGCCTACAGACTTTCAGACAGTTCATGCCCTGAATAGCTGAAATTTTGTTAATAGTAGACAGTTTTATAAAGCAAACTTATATAATAACAGGCCTGGGGGAAAAAGCTAGCTTGATGATTTTAAATACACACTTTTATTAATTTAAATGTATTTCCTTATTTGATGAGAACACAGTTTTATTTGAAGACATTGAGATAAAGCAGTTGAAGAAATGCTACTCTCTTATGGATTACCTGTGATGGTGCAAAGCCAGACATGTGAAAAGCTGAAAACACAAGAGGCAACTCAGCCTTCAGTAGCATTTCAATATAATGGGTGCTGCAAAAATATACTGGATGGATGCCAGAGTCTACAGTGTCAACAGGTAGGTAACTCTGCATAAAAGAGAAAAATTAAAAATTAAATAATAGATACACAGATCATTTAAAATAATCCAACATACCTATTTTCCTTTTGCTGTAAATTGCTGCTTCAAAATTAATATGGTGGCATAACAAATTACTGTAAATATTATAATTATGTAAAGTAAAAAGAATGTTAAACAGTGTTGAAAGAAGAAATTTTGATAAAGGCAGTGTTATATACCTTCAAAGACTCAGGAATAGAGTTAATAATTTATAATTTTGGCAACTTAAACCCTTTTGGAAAGATGAGGAGGGCTGTTACATGAAAGAAAAAATACACGTGTGAGTACATGAGTAATATTTTACATTTTAATACTAAGTGTATTGAAATATGCTTAATATTCTTGGCTTTGGCCAATGATTCTCTAATGTCAAAGGATTTTAGTTTTGTCAGCTCTTGAAGATATTTGCATTGTCCCCTTTACTATGTTGATATTAACCTAAATCTGACCCTGAATTAATGATAATTCAAATTGGAAATGATATGAGAAACTAATCTCTAAAACTGGGAAAGAAGTGCACAAGGCATTCCCATAAAGGTTCGCAGGCTAACTATTTTGTATAAAATTTATGTTTATTTTTATATAATTGTATATTGATAGTTACTTATATTTTATTTTATATATAGTACATATGTATGTGAATATATACACGCATATATATTTACAAATATGTTGTTTATTTTTTCAATTTAGATCTTAGGTACAATTTATCATTGCAAATGATCAACAATGAACAGGGTATTACCAAAAATTCGACATATACCCATAATAATTGCTTTTTAACAAAGAGTAATAAACCTGAAGGTATAATTTTATGAAAAGAAAAACTGTTCAACTAGCAATTATATCAATAAAAACATTAATCAAATTAGATCTGAAGATTTTAAATAATCCAAAGACTGCCAAAAAGGTATCTTATCTTCTTGCTTTTACTGGACAAATCTTATTTTCAAACTTTTTAAATAAAATAAAGTTAATACTTTTAACTTAAAACAAATTAAACTCATAGCAATTATACGAGTTGAAATACGGAAGATTTCTTTAAAGCCTTATTGCTAATGCTAGGATGCTTTTAAGAANTCATAGCAATTATACGAGTTGAAATACGGAAGATTTCTTTAAAGCCTTATTGCTAATGCTAGGATGCTTTTAAGAATTTAGGTTTGAGTTATACACTGAAGTTTCTGAAATCAGCAAGTTGATTTACAGTGGTTTTTCTGTTTTATCATTCATCATCATAAATGATTTATTATTTCACATTCCAGAAATATATATTTGTAGAAACATAAATATTTATGTAAATGTATATTTATGAAGGGTTCTCCCGGAGATACCTCACAGTACTTGAAAAAAACATTATTTTTGTGCATTAATGAATGAAGAGATAGCACAGTAATTAGACATCTTGTAGCCAACTTTGTATCGATATGTAGGACAAAAACAAAACTTTAATGAGTCATTAAAATAATAATATGGACTGAATGAGAAATAGTATCCATTGATTTATCTTCTTTTGTGAAATACTGCAATGTGTTTCACTAATGACTATTTGTAGAATGAGCAAATTTAATAAGCATACATGAAAACAAAAATCAACTCACAAATACATTTTAGTTTTTCCATGCAAACTTAGGTAATAATTTTCTGATTACATGTCTACTAGTAGTATAAGAGTTCTATGTATAGGAAATGATTCATATACAGGCCACATTAGAAATACCTTTAGAGTAGGTCCATTAAGAGATATAGGCAATAGATTTATTAATTATATTTTCAAGGAAAATAAGTCGTTGTTATATAATGGACTCCCTATATTGAGGCAAGAGTTCTATTCTTATAAATTAGACTCTGTTGGAAGAAATTTTGCCATACTTTGTGGTAACACAGCTCCTGATACCAAGCCTTGCATAGAATAGTTGCTCAACATATTATTGACTGAATGCTAAAAAGAAAAGATGCTAATGATTACACACACGGATTGCACAGTGTGCAATTATTAGTGTCTTTTCTGTCATACAGTAAGCTCACTTATATAAAAAGTTTCATTAGTTCATCTATTAATTACCATTTCATGCCTCTATTTTACAGTAAACATTGTTCATAAAACCAGATCAATAGTGACAGCTCTGAGTCACATGAATATAACACAAGGTCTTCTGGATCATCAAATGATAAATTGTTTATTATACTTAAAGTGTTTTGATGTAATTTGTTTAGTCACCACTCTCTGAAAGGACAGTAACTCTTTATCATTCAGAATATTGGATTAATGGAACACATGCAGGACAACAGCATTTAGCATCATCTAATTAATAATCTAATACATAAACTATGCTAAGACAAAGTGCAAAAAAATTGTCAATAAAAAATTGGCTTTGTAGATCCTAGAAAGTGACATAACATGAAGCAAGGACTTTATAACATAACACTCTTCAGAATACTATATATTACTTTAGTGATTAATAATAAAAGATTAATGTTTACAAATAAAACATAGTGGTCTTAATTTTTTTTCTTCCATTATAGGTCTTTTGATGAGTCATTTTATTCCTGATATTAAGAAAATAAACTAGTTCTACGTTGCTATGAAAATGAAATAGAAAGACCCCATTAGAAAGATTTGAAACTCTCCAATTCAAACGGATTCAGTCTAGTTTGGTCCACTCTAATCCTCCACCTTTCAGACTTTGTGGGCAAAAAAGATATGCCATGCTTTACAGCAATGTTGTAGTTAACTTGTGCATCATGCATAGGGGTAACCAAAAAATTTTGCAGATTTTTTAACACTTTGATTCTATAATTCTAGATAACATCAATCTTTCTCCTGTCAGAAAAAAAAAAAAATGGGAAAACTGAATCTCCAAATATGATTAAGACTTACAGTCACATATAAGAAAAGGAAGGGGTTTTACACTAGAAATCTTTCCTACAAGTGATTGGTCACATGGCTTACATTTGTTGATATTCTAAAAGGGTTTACAAGTATGTCATGCCATTCTACTAACTGTAAAATTTAAATGTAAATTTATACTTGAATACTATTAGAATTTTTAAATCCATGAACTTTCTGAACTAGGTAATTCTTATTTTAAGAAGAGTAAGGGAGGGCTTCTGTAGTGGCTACCCAATAACTATTGCATGAATTTCCTGTTGAACTATACTGCTTCATTTGAGTATTACTTTAGCCTGATTTGTCAGTGGAGTTTTGTTTGTATACGCATGTAAAATACTCTGGTTTTTATTTCAGTTTAATTAAGTTACCTTTTCATATGTTTTACAGAGAGAGGAAATTTATGATCATTACTTCTATTTATTCTTTGAAATTACATATTTCTATGAAAATAATCTCCTGATTTTTCTTAATATATCCTTTTATTAATGGCTTCATTGTTAACAACTGGTCAAACTCTAATTCTTGATCAAACTCCATAAAGAATAACTATTTCATCATTTAGAAACTATATCATCATTTAGAAAGTTTTTTTCGGGTCGCGGAGCAAGATGGCCGAATAGGAACAGCTCCAGTCTCCAATTCTCAGCGCGAGCGACACAGAAGACCAGTGATTTCTGCATTTTCAACTGAGGTACTGGGGTCATCTCACTAGGGAGTGCCGGACAATCGGTGCTGGTCAGCTGCTGCAGCCCGACCAGCGAGAGCTAAGCAGGGCGAGGCATCGCCTCACCTGGGAAGCGCAACGGGGAAGGAAATCCCTTATCCTACCAGGGGAACTGAGATACACAACACCTGGAAAATCGGGGA
>NW_016816295.1:0-2544 GCF_001698545.2 Rhinopithecus bieti
GAGGTTCCTAGGTCCGCACAGGAGCAGGGGCCAAGGAAGTTTACACCGGCGTTCTCCGACGAGGTTCCTGGGTCCCGGGTATGAGGAGGGGCCAAGGAAGTTCGCACCGGCATTCTCGGACAAGGTTCCTGGGAGCGGCTTTTATGTCCTGGGCCCGGGAGTGGGAGGGTAGTGGGCGGGACATAGGCGGGTTGGGGGCGGGGCGGTAGGCGTGGCTAGGCGGGTTCCGGTTCTTCTCCGTTGGAGGTCGGGTTGCGCCTGTGCAGTCACCCATGTCTTTCCCAAGCGTGGGAAAGTTGACGGTGAAGAACCCAGAACTGCGCCATCTTGCCTCTGTTCGTCCAAACATTAAGATGTTCTGAAATCTGAAACACCAGATTTCAAAGACTTAGTATTTAAAAAAAGAATGTAAAATATCTCATTGATTTTTAAAATATGATTTTATGTTGAAATGCTAATGATATTGTATATATTTGAATTACATAAATGTATTGTTAAAATTAATTTCACCTGCTTTTACTTGTTTACATGTGACTACAATATATTTATTTTTAATTTATTTGATAAATTATGATTGTATATTTATGGGATACAATGTGATGTTTTCATGTTTCGATCTATGTATACATTGTAGAAAGATTCAACAAAGCTAATTAACACATCCATCACCTCAACAACTTATTTTTAGTGGTGAGAACATTTAAATTACATATATGGCTAGCATTGCATTAGTTTTGGGTGGTGTTTGCTCATAGATTTTGATCACAACAGTCAGGGGGGATTATGGGCTATCTGTACTTTTCAGTAGGCCTGGTCTTCCCCAGAGTTGACAACTATAGGTGAGAATCTTTTGTGGGGAAAAGAACAGGAAAAAAAAAATAGTTTAATTATCTCAAAGTCATTATTCACCTCTACTGTTCACACATTGATAGGTATCCAATGCTAACATGACACTTGCTACTCAAAAAGTAGGTCTACGTAGAGAGGTTGAACAAAGGTAGAAGGAGTCTAGAATCTTGGAGGGCTGTGCTAATTTATAAAAGCTGATACTGGAAATTAATGACAAACTTAAATAGGCAAATCAACAAATAGCATGCAAATAAATAGAATTGAATAAGTGTTATGGGTCTTGGGAGCTACCTGGACCCACTGGGTTGCAGATGTTTAGACATGAAATAGTATTCAAAATTAGCACATTTACTAAATAATTCTTGCCCTAACGAAGTACTTATTTATTATTCAGAAATGAATAATTCTGACAAAATAAGTTCCCATATGGTTCTAAATTACTACATTTTAGAAGCTGTTTCAACATGGAACAAAATGGATTCAAGAAAAAAAAATGATACAAATAGTTATTTCAGAGGAAATGTACATTTTATGTTTTAGGAAAACAGCACCTTCAAAACAGATACCCTACAGTATTTTGTGAGCATTTTCATGTCATGATACATGTCTAGTCAATGGCAAGAAACATATTTGTGCAGCAGAGATGCACAGTTAAGGTAAATTTGGTTATTTTTACTAGTGTGTTATAATCATGAAATACAATAGAACTGTAGAGAAAGTATCAACAGAGGACAGGAGAGAGAGATCCACAAATCCACACTTTCATTTACGAAATTCGTGCCTTATTCCCTGAAAATCTAAATGCATGATTAAATATAATAATTATTTTAATACAACTTTGGCTTCGAATGACATATTTTCTAATGTGCATGGAAGTTTGTAAAACATTAATTTAGTGGAGCTATGGCATTTATTGATGAAATCACTTCTATCATAATGTATTTCTCTATTTTACATTTCCTTAAAACTTTTCTTTGTAAGAAATGCAAAATCTTCTACTTTTCTTACCATTAAAATAAGAAAGCCTTCTTCTATGTTTAAAAGTATCAGTTGCCCTAAATCAGATAAATATGCAATACATCTATAGAAAAAGACATTTTTTAAACAAACTGACAAACTGTTATAATAATATATTTATGTCTAATGAAGATTTGAATATATCTTGCTATCTTTAATCTCTTCACCAAATTTTGATGTTTTGTGTAATTTGTATTATAATAAATGTCAACACCTAGTTAAATGAAAAGTAAATAATCATCGTTAAACAATCATTTAACTAACATATTAGGAGATTTAGTTTACTACCTAAAAGTTTTGAAATAAATAAAACTCTGAGCACACAAATATTCATAACTGTTAGTAAATACTGAACCTGAAGAAGATAGCTTTTTAACTGTGATCTAAGTTTACCCCAGTAAATTTAGTCTATCAGACTTAAATTGTAAATGGATATCTAGACTACTGAAAATGAAGAGTAATTTGTTATTTTATAATCTGTTTAAAATCCAAAGGCTATTTTCAGAAAATCAGAAGTATTGAATGATAGAAAAAAAAATAATTTCAAACAATATAAGCAACATAAACTGATTTCCACACCTAATAATTAGTCTTTTTTTCTAACTCACTAAATTCATTTATATAACCTCTGTTAAAGGCAATGCCAAAGTTTTACTCAAGTATCTCAGTCTAATATAT
>NW_016816295.1:5894-7792 GCF_001698545.2 Rhinopithecus bieti
AAAAAAAAAAAAAAAAAAAAACCTAAAGACTCCACAAGAAAACTATTAGAACTGATAAGTAAATTCAGTAAAGTTTCAGAATACAAAATCAACGCACAAAAGTCAGGAGCATTTCTATAAGCCAACAGTGAGCAACGTGAAAAATAAAAAAGTAACCCCATTTACAATAGCCACACGTAAAATTAAATACCTAAAAACTGACCAAAAAAGTAAAAGTTCTCTATAACAAAAAATATAAAACTGATGAAAGACATTGAAGAGAATAGCAAAATATATTTTAAAATTCCACATTCATGGATTGGAAGAAGCAGTATTATTAGGCAATCTACAGATTCAATGTAATTTCTATCAAAACATCATGACATTCTTAATTCCAAACTTTATATAGAATCACAAAAGACTTAGAATAGCTAAAGCTATCTTAAACAAGAAGAACAAAACTGGAGGAATCACATTACCTGACTTCAAATTATACTACAGTGCTATAGTAACTGAAACATGGTATTGGCATAAAAATAGGCACATAGACCAATGGAACAAAATGGAGAACGTGGAAACAAATATACACACCTACAGTGAACTTATTTTTGATAAAGGTGCCAAGAACATACACTGGGGAGAAAATAGTCTATTTAATAAATGGTACTGGGAAAATGGGATATCCATATGCAAAAGAATGAAATTAGACCATTTTCTCTCCCAATATACAAAAATCAAATCAAAATGGATTAAAGACTTAAGCCTAAGACCTCAGTCCATTAAACTACTGCAAGAAAAGGTTAGAGAAACTCTCTAGGACATTGGCCTGGGCAAAAATTTATTGAGCAACACCCCACAGCACAGGCATCCAAATCAAAAATAGACAAATGAGATCACATCAAGTTAAAACACCTGTACAGCAATGAATATGATCAACAATGTAAAGATAAAACTTACATAATGGGAGAATATATTTGCAAAGTACTCATCTGACAAGGAATTAATAACCAGAATATATAAGGCACTCAAACAACTCTATAGAAAAAATCTAATAGTCTGATCAAAAAATGACCAAAAGATTTGAAAAGACATTTCACAAAAGACATTTCACACACACACACACACACACACACACACACCCCTAAGTACACATGTAACTCATCTTCAGGTGAAGCTTATGATAGGAAGAATGTTTTGATTATAGACTATTTCCAACTATTGTAGATACATACACATGCACACACATATATATATGTAATTTATGGTAATATTCTGCTAAGATTAATAACTCGTCATGTTATGCCCAGACCGTTTATTCCCCAAAGAAGACCACCAGAGTCCAGAGTCAAAGCCAAGCGGCAAGGATCTTTACTGCAAGTTCGAACTTGGTCCCTCCGTTCCACAACATACAAGAGGGCCCCGAACAATGCGTGCACTCGCTTTTTATAGCCCAATGTAAATAGGACTTGTAAGGTTACAGAGGAACAAGGGAATTCTTTAGGTTACAGCATTACAATTGGTTAACATATTAAGTTATACATTTAACAGTTTTTTACTTGTTCCCGCGCATTTAGTAAAACTACAAACGGTTGTGACCTTATCGGGGGCTCTCTAGGTGGTGTTTCTGAGATATATGGGGGGATGTGTTTGTGTTGGGCTCAGGAAGTTGGGACAAATAGAGGAATGTGTTTGTACTGGGCCCAGGACTGAGATATATGGCAGACACTGGTAATTAGAACAGAACAGAGCAGGACAGGGACTTTCACAATGCTTGTCCTTACAACGTCTGGAATCTATAGATAACCTAATCGGTTAGGTCTGGGGTCGATCTTTAACTAGGCTCAGGGCGCCGCCCGGGCTGTTTGCCTGTGGACTTCATTTCTGCCTTTTAGTCTTTTCATTTGATCTCTTTCAGGGGG
>NW_016816295.1:11440-14754 GCF_001698545.2 Rhinopithecus bieti
TTTTTAAATTATATATATTTATATTTATAATTAAACATATATATACACACATATATGTGGGCCATATATAGTCCATTTAAACAAATATGCCTGAGATTCCTTATTAAATTTTAACTATTTGTTTTCTGCCCAAACTGATAAACTACAGTCTGTTAGTGCTTGGCCATAACACCCAGAGAGTGATCCACTGGGATAGATACTCTCTCAGCCTGTGGATCCAGAAGGAGAATGAGGTCTGGATGAATAATTACTGTAGTATGATTCATGAAAACATGCAGGGTTATCAACAAATGTCTGTGCTGTGTACAGGGCTGGCTTCATGAATGTATGTGTGACTTGTGCAGTCACACAGAGCTCCTGCTCAGAAAAGTCCCAAGCTTGGTTTAAAGTACCACTGCTGCCAGAAATTCTTAATAGTTTTGTACAAAGGACCCTATATTTTATTTTGAAGTGGAGCCCACAAATTATGTAGCTTGTTATGCCTATATGTCTATTTAAAATTGTCATTTTATTGCTACTTCCTTTGAATTTATAAAATAATAATGTTTAACCTCTGTTATGTGTCCTTATGCTATTATCTTTTCTTCCTCTCCCTCCCTTCCTTTTCTCTCCATCCCTCTTTCTCCTTTCATCTCTGTTTTATCTCTCCCTCTCTCTTTCCCCTTTTAGACTGTTAGATCATAAGCTTCTGAGGACAAGGGTGATTGCTTATAAGAAGTGATTGTCTTCAATAAGAATGAAAATAGATGCACTGAAAGAAATAGAAGCAGATTTTTTATGCATAAGGTAATGTATATAACATGACAATTTAGGCAGCATATTTACACATTAGTGTTGGGCAGCTAATTGTACATCTCAAAAGCATAATTACTTTCTTTAGATATTCTGAGAACTTTCCTAAAAGATTAACTTAATATTACAAATAAGTCAAAGTGAAACTGGCCCTTTTAGCAAATTTAATTACTTAAGCAACTTTTCTGATCTTCATAATCTTTTGAACTTCACTGATAATAAAAAATGTTGTTTATTATACGACCAAATCTTATTCTCACATCTGATTATGGTAATGGTATACTAATATTTTCTTTTAAATCCCCGTGGTTATTTTAATTGTTACAATGTTTTATCTCCTATCACCCTTTTAAATGTGTTCCAGTAATAACCATGACCAACTTTATTTTCTGACATTAAAATAATGGCCATTTTGGTTCTTTTCTCTTTTGTGATATGGATTAATCCTATTTTCAGTCAGTATTTCAGAGGCATACAAAATGATGTGCTGCAGTATCATGCTTCCACAAATGGGTGTTTGTGCAATATTTTGTTTGAAGTCTATATGCAATATTTTACTGGTAGAAAAGACAGATCAAAGAAATAGAGAATGATTTGAACAGAATAGAAGGGAGAAAGAATGGCAAAAGAAAGAAGGAAGATTGACTTTGTCCATTTAGTGGGTAATCCAAATTTTTTAAGTTAATATATCCATTCATATTGATGATATTAATTTAGTATGAGAAATTGCAACATTTATTTCATAGTATAGGGCAATGATTTTATAATATACCATTTTAGATAATACAATCATGAGATTTTATAAAAGATTTTATAAATAAGTCTCAAAAGTTATAGAGGTGTTCTTATTGTTGTCTACATTAAAAATGAATAGAAATGTAATGTTTGATCTTTTTATAAGGCATGTAATTAAATTTAGTAAAAAATTATTTTAGTGTTACATAAAGAGCTGTACTGATCTAACAGTTTTTTAAATAGATAAAAATGCCATCGTTAATGTACTAAATATTCATCTAAAAGGGAAACGATTTGACAATTATCCTGAAGCTTATTGCTAGAAGAATCTTTAGTTTTACAAACTGAGTTGTTAAATTGAGTTTTGGGTTACTCCTTTATTTTCATTCTGACTAAAAAAATTATTTCTGTTTCAGCTTCAGTGGGTCTTCTAGTCACATATGACCCAAATACAAAAGACAACTCTATTTCTACTATTAAAGAGCAACATAAAAAATAGGAAACTCATTATCTGAAGCTCAAAACTGACTTCAAATTCTACATACCTTGGTTTGATTAAGAATCATCATATGTCCAATCACTCTTTTTATTTTTAAAGTTAAATTTCAACCTAAATAAATATATGTTAAGTGTTATGTAACCTACATCCATGATTTAAAAAAAACGCAGTCAGAAACATGACACCTACTTATTTGAGTATGAGTCAGCACTTAACAGTGACAACAAGAAAATGCTACTCAGTGTTCTTTGGATTATTGTTGAGGTAGACATATGCTTGGTTATTTTAATCAAAATGTATTAATTCCAATATTGAATTTGAAATAAAATATATAATGTCAACCACCTCATTAAAAAGATGGGAATTTGATGAGTTTGTTATCATTTATTCAGGGATAAACAACTATTTTCTTTAAACAGTCATCTTCCCATACTGTTTCTGATGCTTTCAAAACAAGCAAACTACACTGTAGCTAATCTTTGGATTAGGGAGGGAATCCAAGAGGTGTAGGTACAGATCTTACTTGTTGCCTATCAACTGTGTGTCTTTGCTTAAGTTGGCTTCTTTCTTTCTTTGCCTTTCCTTCATTTCATTCTTTTCTTCCATCCTTCCAATGGCAGATCCTGGAGAGCTGTTTACTGAGCCTGTTGAAATGTAGTCAAAGTGATGTGTTCCACATCAAGGAGTGTCATGAAAACTGTCCTCATGCTCTTCCCCACAGAAGCCACTTGGAGAGGATGGTAGGAACTAGATGAAAAATGCCTGTGTTCTTGAATTCCCTCTAGGAAGAGGCTCTCGCTGATCAAGAACATCCATTTGGGACTTTTACATGAGAGAAAATAGACTTCTTTCTATTGTGTAAGCTACTGAGATTTTGAAATTTATCTTTCTTTTAGTAACTACCATTACCCTTATTAGTAAATATCCTACTTGCCTTTTTTCCTTCCTTCCTTCTTTCTTTTTTTTCTCCTTTCTTTTCTTCCTCTTGTTTTTCCTTTCCATTCCTTTTTTATCTTTAGTTTTTTTTTTCTTGTTTCCCTTCTGCTTCATTTTATAAATATTTATTCACCAGCTCCTAAGTATTGAAAAGATAGACACTAACATAAATATGCTTCCCCTCTTTTGTGCCTCAGTTTTGTTTTCCAAAATGGGAATTAAATCTTTTCTGTAGATTAGCTTGAGAACATATAAGTTTAATGTAGCTTTTACTTTTGAAGGAAATGAATTTATTTCATATTTCAAATCCTTGCTTACCAAATCATACAAATAAAACAAAATAATATGAAAC
>NW_016816296.1:0-806 GCF_001698545.2 Rhinopithecus bieti
ATGAAATGAGATGATGAGATGAAATGAGATGAAATGATGAGATGAAATGATGAGATGAGATGAGATGAAATGAAATGAAGGAAATGATGAAATGATGAAATGAAATTAAATGAAATGATGAAATGAAATGATGAAATGAAATGATGAAATAAAATGAGATGATGAAATAAATGAGATGATGAAATGAGATGAAATGATGAAATGAAATGATGAAATGATGAAATGAAACGATGACATGAAATGAAATGATGAAATGAGATGATGAGATGAAATGAGATGAAATGATGAGATGAGATGAAATGAAATGAGATGAAATGAAATGACGAAATGAAATGAAATGATGAAATGAAATGAAATGATGAAATGAGATGAAGAAATGATGATGAAATGATGAAATGAAATGAAATGATGAAATGAAATGAAATGATGAAATGAAATGGTGAAATGAAATGAAATGATGAAATGATGAAATGATGAAATGAAATGATGACATGAAATGAAATGATGAAATGATGAGATGAAATGAGATGATGAGATGAAATGAGATGAAATGATGAGATGAAATGATGAGATGAGATGAGATGAAATGAAATGAAGGAAATGATGAAATGATGAAATGAAATTAAATGAAATGATGAAATGAAATGATGAAATGAAATGATGAAATAAAATGAAATGATGAAATGAAATGAAATGATGAAATGAAATGATGAAATGAAATGGTGAAATGAAATGAAATGATGAAATGATGAAATGATGAAATGAAATGATGAAATGAAATGGTGAAATGAAATGAAATGATAAAA
>NW_016816297.1:0-3045 GCF_001698545.2 Rhinopithecus bieti
CGTGCTGTCGCCCAGGCTGGAATGCAGTGGCGTGATCTCCGCTCACTGCAATCCCCTGGGCTCAAGTGATTCTCCTGTCTCAGCTTCCCAAGTAGTGGGGACTACAGGTGTGCACCACCATGCCTGACTAATTTTTTGTATTTTTAGTAGCGACAGGGTTTCACCGTGTTAGGTAGGCTGGTCTCAATCTCCTGACCTCGTGATCCACCCACCTCGGCCTCCCAAAGTGCTGGGATTATAGGTCTGGGCCCCTGGGCCCCGTCTGCGATTTTTTTTTTTTTTTTAATAGAGACGGGGTCTTACTTTGTTTTGTCCAGGCTGGTCTCGAGCTCTTGGCCTTAAGCAACCCTCCTGCCTCAGCCTTCCAAAAGTGCTGGGATTACAGGTATGAGCCACCACGCCCGGCCTAAATTTTTAATTTTTTTTGTAGAGACGATGTCTCCCTATGTTGTCCAGGCTGGTCTTGAACTCCTGGGCTCAAGTGATTCTTCCACCTCCGCCTTCCGAAATGCTGGGATTACAGGCACGAGCCATCACGTCTAGTCCATTTTTGTCATTTGGACAGTCTACGATTAATCTTGTTTTTGTCTTGATCCATCACAGTCCCAGAATGGCCTTGTCTGATGTTGGTGATCTCTGAAATTGTTCATGTTCAGCAGGAGAATGCCAAGGCCTAGCTGTGGGTGCCATGGCAGATTTTGGATGTCACGGACTGCTTTTCTTTCTCAATCTCCCCTTTTGTCCAACATCAGATTAAGTAAAGGCCATAGGACATGAATCAATTATGTGATCTTCACCATTTACCAGGATTTTGCTGATCTACAGGTGGCTCCAAGAAAACTGTCTGTGGTAGAACAAGGGTTAGTCTCCCCACCCTTTAAAAAAATTTTTTTTTGAGACAGTGTCTTGCTCTGTCACCTAGGCTAGAGTGCAGTGGCAGGACTGTGGCTCACTGCAGCCTCGACCTCCTGGGCTCAAGCGATTTTCCCATCTCAGCCTTGTGATTAGCTAGGACTATAGGCACACATCACCACCCCTGGCTAATTTTTTTTTCTTATTTTTTGTAGAGATGGGGGTCACACTATGTTGGCCACACTAGTCTTGAACTCCTGGACTCAAGCAATCCTCCCACCTCAGCCTCCCAAAGTGCTGGGATTATAGGCGTAAGCCACTGTGCCTGGCCAGTTTTTATAAGACCAAAGTTTGGGGTTAATGATGCAAGGGAAACTTAAGAACCAGAAGAGGCTTACTAAAGGAAATGCACCTTCTGTGGTGTTTAAGGAAGAATGATTAATTTTTTTGTCAGCAAACAGTTAAATTCAGAGCAGTATCTATGCTCTGAGAAAAACCTATCAGGGTGCTTTCTTTTTTCTTTTTTCTTTTTTCTAAATTTATTTTTGAGACAGGGTCTTGCTCTGTCACCCAGGCTGGAGTGCAGTGCACGATCATGGCTCACTGCAGCCTCAACCTCCTGGGCTCAAGTGATCCTCCCACCTCAGCCTCCCGAGTAGCTGGGACTACAGGCACACGCCACCAAGTCTGGCTGATTTTTGTATTTGTTTTGTAGAGATGGGGTTTCGCCGTGTTGCCCAGGCTGTGTTTTTTCTTAAGTGAGAGGGGACTGTAAAGGTTCAGAAGTCACAGGATGAGGATAAGGGAGAACACACTGAGAAGCCTTTTAATCTGTTAGTATCATAGACAGAGTGTAAAGTACAACAGACAAGATGAGTGGGAGAGTGAAGGGAAAGAAAAGGGCTGCTGAAGAATCAGAAAATTAACTTTGAGTTGAATCTGGCCACTTCTGCAGTCTGGAGAAGTGGAGAAGTTTCTGGAGGGCTCCTAAGAACCTCTTAGTTTAAAGTGTCCCAATGGAACAGACATCCAGGAGTCAGGATAAACGGATGTATATCTTTTAAGCTGGGAAACAGGAACTTAAGTGTCCTGTTGGGGTTTTATTGCTGTGTCAGTTGCTAACAGTCCCTGATAAGGTCTTCCATGGAGACTCAAGTAGTTTTTCTCTGATGTCTTTTCAGAAAACCAAACCTTCAGGTTTGAGATCCTGCAGAGGCTGCTGAGGTGGGGGTTTTGAAAACACAATTTACTAGGCGGGCGTCGTGGCGTATGCCTGTAATCCCAGCTACTCAGCTAATCACTTGAACCTGGGAGGCATGGGTTGCAGTGAGCTGAGATTGGGCCACTGCACTCCAGCCTGGGCGAGAGACAGAGCCAAACTCCGTCTCAAAACAAACAAACAAAAAAGAAAATGCAGTTTATACCTGTTGGTGAGAAAGCTGGAGGTATTGTAGGAGTCCCCTGCAGCAATGAGTCATATCAGCCTGTCATAGGGTGGAGTCTAGGATTGGGAATACTTTCCAAATGCATAGGGAAACCTGTTATTATCTCAGAAGCAGATAACTTGTGAATCCTTTGGGTAGGGGGGTGCAGATCTTATTGCCATGAAAAATAATGACAATACTCGAGGCTATGGAAGTTCGAGGGGTTTCTAAGAGCTTTGATTATGGTGGTTTTAGAATTCCAAGAGTTCTCTTTTTTTTTTTTTTTTAGACAGAGTCTCGCTCTGTCACCCAGGCTGGAGTGCAGTGGTGCAATCTTGGCTAACTGCACGCTTCACCTCCCAGGTTCAAGCGATTCGCCAGCCTCAGCCTCCAAAGTAGCTGGGACTACAGGCATGCACCACTACGCCTGGCAAATTTTTTTTTTTTTGTATTTTTAGTAGAGACGGGGTTTCACCATGTTGACCAGGCTGGTCTTGAACTCCTGACCTCAGGTGATCCGCCCACCTTGGCCTCCCAAAGTGCTGGGATTACAGGTGTAAGCCACCATGCCTGTCCAGTTCTCTGTACTTTTTCTGAATTGACAATTGATAAGGACCGTGCCACTCTAGGAAATGAGAATAAAAAATTACCTTCAGTGACCAGTGTTTTCTATCTATTCCTTACTCAGAAACTGTCAGTTTCCAATGTGTCTAAAGATTATTTATTAATGAACTTAATCTTTTAGCTCAAGTCTTAAAGTTAGGATCTA
>NW_016816297.1:3691-21409 GCF_001698545.2 Rhinopithecus bieti
TAGCTGGGTGCCCGCCACCACACCCGGCTAATTTTTGTATTTTTAGTAGAGACGGGGTTTCACCATGCTGGCCAGGCTGGTCTTAAACTCCTGACCTCAAATGATCCACCTGCCTCGGCTTCCCAAAGTGCTGGGATTACAGGCGTGAGCCACTGCGCCTGGCCCTGAATTATTATTATATTTTTTTGATCAGTTAATCTTTAAAGTTTCCCAAGGGAGTAAAAGAGAGGGAGAGGAACAACAACAACAAAAAGCCAGCTTCAGACAAATATGAAATTATCATTTATTAGGTTGGTGCAAAAGGAACTGCCATTACTTTTAATGGCAAAAGCTGCAGTTACTTTTGCATCAACATAATCAAAGGCTAATTTCGTTCTTTCTTGAAGGACAGGGAAGAATATATAAATATAGAAAGACCATTTTGACAAACACACTGGAGGGTGGGGAGGGAGACAATAACTTGGGACTTTGACAGTTCTATAATTTTAAAGCTACCACTCACTAATCCTTGAAATGTGGAAACAAAGGAGGGGGTGTTACCTACCCCCCAAAACAATTTTTCTTTTAGACAAAACCAAATAATCTCCTAATAAGGTTTTCTTCACTCTGTTCTAAGATGCCTCTTAAATGAACAACCTTGTTCATCTCAAAAGTTCCCCAATGTGGCCGCAGTAATTTCAAACTGACTCTAGAGAAATTGTGCCATATGGAGAACATTATAGAAGGAAAACATGAAGGAAGCAGATATTTAGTATCAAAGACTTGCAGTTTTAGACTTGGAAGACCCCATGAGAATGTCCATGGGCTGTAATGATGATGCTTGGGCAACTTCGTGTCTATGGAACCTGGCTGAAGGCCAACCATTGCCTGTCAAGAGGCTATGTAAAACCTCCCGATTCCAGGTTGATTAGTTTTTAACTTTGAGACTGGGTTTCACTCTGTTGCCTAGGCTAGAGTGCAGTGGTATGATCATGGCTCACTGCAGCTTTGACCTCCTGGGCTTAGGCAAGCCTCCTGACTCAGTTTCCTTAGTAGCTGAGACCATGGATGCATGCCGCCACACCCAGCTAATTTTTTTTTTTTTTTTTTTTTTTTTTTTTTTTTTCCTGAGACGGAGTCTCGCTCTGTCGCCCAGGCTGGAGTGCAGTGGCACGATCTTGGCTCACTGCAAGCTCCGCCTCCCAGGTTCACGCCATTCTCCTATCTCAGCCTCCCAAGTAGCTGGGACTACAGGTGCCCGCTGCCATACCCGGCTAATTTTTTTGCATTTTTAGTAGAGACAGGGTTTCACCGTGTTGGTCTCGATCTCCTGACCTCGTGATCCGGCTGCCTCGGCCTCCCAAAATGCTGGGATTACAGGCATGAGCCACCGCGCCCGGCAACCTGGCTAATTTTTAAAATTTTTGTAGAGACAGAGTCTTGCTATGTTGCCTAGACTGGTCTTGAACTCCTGGGCTCAAGCAATCCTCCTGCCTCAGCCTCCTGAAGTGCTGGGATCACAGGGATGAGCCACCCACGCCTGGCCAGAGTATAATTTGATTAGTTTTGACATATGTGTACATGTCTAGAACTATCTCCACCACCAAGATAATGAACATACTGGTCACTCCCAAAAGTTTCCTCCTGCCCTATTATCCCTTCCTCCCACCCTTCCCTGCTCCTAATCCCCAAGCAACCACTGATCTGCTGTCACTCTAGATTTGCTCCTATTTTGTAGGTTTTTTGGTACCTGGGATTATATTTATACAGGATGTATTCTGTTTTGTCTGGCTCAGCATAATTACTTTGAAATTCTTCTCTCCCAGTCTGTGATTTCTCTTTTCAGCCTATTAATAGCATCTTTCAAAAAGTAGTGGTTTTGGCTGGGCATGGTGGCTCACGCCTATGATCCCAGCACTTTGGGGGGCCAACGTGGGCGGATTGCTTGAGGCTAGGAGTTCGAGATCAGCCTGGGCAACATGATGAGACTCTGTCTCTATTAAACACACACACACACACACACACACACACACACACACACACACACACCCTATCTCTCACCATATACAAAAATCAAATCAAAATGGACTTCAAACTATGTAACTACTACAAGAAAACATTGGGGAAAGTCTCCAGGATATTAGCCCGGGCAAAGATTTCTTGAGTAACCCACAAGCACAGGCAACCAAAGAATAATGGACAAATGGGATCACATCAAGTTAAAAAGTTTCTGCACAGCAAAAGGAACAATCAACAAAGTGAAGAGACAACCCACAGAATAGGAGAAAATATTTGCAAACTACCAATCTGACAAGGGATTAATAACTAGCATATATAAGGAGTTCATACTATAGGAAAAAATCTAATGATCTGATAAAAAAATGGGTATGCCCCCACACCCTAGTTTTAATTTATTTTGTACAGATGGGATCTCACTATGTTACTCAGGCTGGTCTGGAACTCCTGGGCTCAAGCGATCCTCCCACCTCGGCCTCCCAGAGTGCTGGGATTACAGGTGTGAGCTAATGTGCCTGGCCAACTGTAGGGTTTTTTGTAGGTGTCCTCTATAAGGTTCTGGGTAGATATCCTTTACTCAGCTTCTCTTCACAGTTTACTGAACACTACTATCAGCAGTAGATACTGTCAAATGTTTTTATTTATTTATTTTTTTGAGACAGAGTCTCGCTCTGTCACCCAGGCTGGAGTGCAGAGGCACAATCTTGGCTCACTGCAACCTCCGCCTTCAGGGTTCAAGCAATTCTCATGCATCAGCCTACCGAGTAGCTGGGATTACAGGCGCCTGCCACCACACCCGGCTAGTTTTTGTATTTTTAGTAGAGACAGGGTTTTGCCGTGTTGGCCAGGCTGGTCTCGAACTCCTGGCCTCAAGTGATCCACCCGCCTTAGCCTCCCAAAGCACTGGGATCACAGGCGTGAGCCACAGCGCCTGGTCTCAGATGCTTTTTATGTATCTATTGAGATATGGTAAATTACATTGATTGATTTTCAAATGTTAAGTCAATCTTGCATGTCTGGGATAAATCCTACTTTTGATATATTCTTCAATTAGCTAACGTTTTGTTAAGAACTTTTGCATTATTTTATTTTATTTTGAGAGGGAGACTCACTCTGTCACCCAGGCTGGAGTACTGTGGTACGATCTCAGCTCACTGCAACCTCCACCTGCTGGGTTCAAGCAATTCTCCTGCCTCAGTCTCCCAAGCAGCTGGGGTTACAGGCACCCACCACCACGCCCAGCTAATCTTTGTATTTTTAGTGGAGACTGGGGCTTCACCATCTTGGCGAGGTTGGGTCTTGAACTCCCAGCCTCAAGTGATCCTCCTGCCTTGGCCTCCCAAAGTGCTGTGATCACAAGCATGAGCCACCACACCCAGCCACTTTTGCATTAATTTTTATATTGGTCTCTAGTTTTCTTATGTATTTGTCTAGTTTTGGTATCAGGGTAATGCTGGCTTCATGGAATGAGTTGAGAAGTATTCTCTCTTGTCCAGTTTTTTGGAAGAGTTTATGTATAATTAGTATTATCTGTTTCTTAAGAGCTTGTTAGAATTTACCAGTGAAGTCATCTGGGCAGAGTTTCCTCAAAGGAAAGTTTGACTGCAAATTCAATTTATTTAATAATAAAGAGCTATTCAGGTGATCTCCTTTTATTTTTCATTTTTGAGACGGAGTCTCACTCTGTCACCCAGGTTGGAGTGTAGTGGCGCAATCTTGGATTACTGCTACCTCTGCCTCCTGGGTTCAAGTGATTCTTGTGCCTCAGCCTCCTGAGTAGTTGGGACTACAGGTGCACGCCACCATGCCCGTACTTTTAGTAGCAATCTGTACTTAGTAGAGATGGGTTTTCACCATGTTGGCCAGGCTGGTCTTGAACTTCTGACCTCAGGTGATCCATCCACCTTGGCCTCTCAAAGTGCTGGGATTACAGGCGTGAGCCACCCCAGCCTGTATGTTTGTTTGTATTTATTTATTGAGATGGAGTTTCCCTCTTGTTGCCCAGGCTGGAGAGCAACGTTGTGATCTCGGCTCACTGCAACCTCCACCTCTTGGGTTCAAGTGATTCTCCTGCCTCAGCCTCCTGAGTAGCTGGGATTACAGGCATGCGCCACCACACCTGGCTAATTTTGTATTTTTGGTAGAGACGGGGTTTCACCATGTTGGTCAGACTGGTCTCGAACTGCCAACCTCAGGTGATCTGCCCACCTTGGCCTCCAAGTGCTGGGATTACAGGCGTGAGCCACTGCGCCTGGCCAATATTTAAAGTGGGCTTCTTGTAGGCAGCATAGAGTTGCATTCTTTAACCTCCAAGCTCGGCTCGGGTATCTGGGGTGTTTAAGAACTCAACTCTCAAGCCATTCACTTCCTTTTAGGAGGCTCTGATAACGAAAGCATTTCTCATAATGAGCCACATGTGCCTTCTATAACTTCCCCCGTGGAGTAACACTCAAGGAATTATTTCTACTTCCCCAGGACAGTTTTCAGACAATAGGGCCATACAAACCTATGGGCAACTCCTCTGGCAGTGCCAGATTCAGCCACGGTGGATCCAGCAGGCCCATGGAGGATTATCCAAGGCTACCTAAGAAGTACCAAAGGCTACCTTGGAAAAGTGTTGGGGAATGGGGCGAGAAAGAGAAAACTAATTTCTCTAGGGGAGGATTCTATTGATCAAAAAACACACTGGTTTTCCATTTAATGGAAAGAGTTTCAACTAACGAAAGTACGGGGCCAACCTAGAGTATCACAGCAGAGATGGGCACACTGGGAAAGGAACACTCCCCCAAAAGGGTAAGGGGCACTTTCAGTATGCCTAGTGTATTAGTTTTCTATTTCTGCTGTAAAAGTTATCGCAAATTTAGTGGCTTAAAACAACACAAATGTATTCTCTTAGAGTTCAGGAGGTCAAATGTCTAAAATCACAGCGTAGGCAGGGCTGAGTTGTTTCTGAAAACCTTCTGGGATGGGGGGATCTGTTTGTTGTCTTTTTCCGTTTCTAGAAATAGTCTGCATTCCTTGGCTCATGGCTCTTCTTTGCATCATTCCAACCTCCTGCTTCCATTGTCACATCTCTTACTACTGACTCGGATCCTCCTGCCTCCCTAAGCACCCTTGTGACTATATAGGTTGGGCCCACCTAGATAATCCAGGATAACTTCCCCATTTTAAGACCCTTAAATTTTTATTTTAGAGTCGGGGGTACATGTGCTTGTTACATGTGTAATGGTTGGGGTTGAAAGCCCTTAACTTTAATTACATCTGCTAAACCCCTCTTACCATGCAAGGTAGCATATTCGCAGGCTCCAGGGATTAGGAAGTGGACATCTTTGGGGAGCCATTATTTATCTTTACTATGCCCAGTTACAAGTTAGACTAGCTACGGAGAAGGCAAATCCACCAGGTCCTAGATTTGTGAGGTCTGTACTGTTCAGATTTGTGTGAATTATCTTGTGTTTTGGATGTGAACCTCGAAACTGACTTTGTGTTACATGACTAATTTTGGTCCAATCAGCTCTGTCCAGGTGTCACGGATCAAGTGGTACAGAATCCTTATGACCAAACCCCAACTCAGGTTGCTTTCTTCAGGAAGAAACTGAGTGTTTAGAGAGGGGGCTTTGGCACAGGAGTCAAGCAAAGTGACTAAAATTATGAGTTGTAGAGGCAACCTCACAGGTTCTAGCTTTGAACAACTGTCTTAAACATTTGGCCTCAGTTTTCACGTATCAAATGCAGCTGATAGTATCATCTTCATATGGTTGTTGTGAGAACTAAATAAAAGGTAGCCCCATGTAAAAGGTTTAGCAAAAGGCCTGCCATAGGTTAAGGGCTTGATGAATATTTTAACTTATATTATTTGAAGGCTTGACTGGTCCCAAACAAGTTTCCTGGCTTGTCCGACCAAGGTTTTTTATTTTATTTTATTTTTTTATAACATGGAGTTTCGTCATGTTGCCCAGGCTGGTCTTGAACTCCTGGGCTCCAGCGTTCCTCCCCACCTCAGCATGCCAAAGTGCTGGGATTACAGGCATGAGCCACCATGCCCGGCTGTCTTGAAACTGACCTTTAACTTGAAACTGCTCATGCAGCTCTCAGTCCATCTTTAAGGACTGGGGGACAAGACATGGGCAAAAATTCTGCCCCAAAGATGGAGGCAGCACTGTCCGATCTTGTTCATTGTTGTCCTTGAAGGCAAATATGACTGAAAAGACTGAGTAGCCATAGTACTGCACACAGCTAACCACCACCTTGTGAACACTGTTGTTGCTTAACCCCTAGAGCCACCTTTGTCTGCAGAGCTAGGCGGAGGGGAAAGAAATAACCAGAGATCCAGTTTCGGAAAGTAGAAAAGTTAAGGCGAAGAGAGGAAAAATCTGTTGCCAGAACGCTGGCACCTATGCCAGGCTTATCTGAAGCAGGAACACATATTTAATGTTTTTTTCCCTAAGCAGCTGAAAGATCTAAAATGGTACTGGTCCAACCTGAAGTGTCTTTCTGTTGTGAGGCTGAAGTGATTATAATTTTCAAAATTTCAGCAATTTTTCTAATGAAGTTTTCTCATGTGAGAAATGACTATAAAATAATGAGATCCATTCCCATGTGTGGTGTATGAAAGCATCATTACATCATGGCAATACTTTAGAAAGCAATGTTGAGCAAAAGGTGGTTCCGCAAATGGCCTCCCAACTCAAGATAACTCACTGTAATCAGTACAGCTTGAACAGACCAATTCCATCTTTCCACCTTGTTTATAACCTGATATTCAGTTATAATAAATAAAATTGAGAAGAAGAGTGGAAGTAGTGAGAGGAGGGGAAAGAAATTTAAAGCTTGGGGCATTCAAGCCTTGAGGCTGGACTGCTCACACATCCCAAAATCCAGTCTTTTTTTTTTTTTTTTTTTTAACTTCTTTGATATTATTATTTAGTTTTTTTTTATTATACTTGTAAGTTCTAGGTACCATGTGCATAAGTGCAGTTTGTTACATATGTATACTTATGCCATGTTGGTGTGCTGCACCATCAATCCATTCTTAAACAAAACTGCAGAAAAATTGATGGATGGTCTGAGACCCTAAAAAAAAAAAATTCATCAGTGGCCGAGCAATCGTGGGCTCATATGCCTGTAATGCCAGCACCTTTGGGAGCGCGACGGGGTGGGAGGATTGCCTGAGTCCCAGGAGTTTGAGACCAGCCTGGGCGCAAAATTATATAGTTGAGGACTTCCCATCTCTACAAATAGAAAAATGTAGCACAGCCATGGTGGCCATCCACCTGTAGTCCCAGTTACTCTGCAGCTGAGGCGGAGAGGATTGTTTGAGTCCAAGAGTTGGAGGTTGCAGTGAGCTCGATCGTTGCCGCTGCCACTTCCAGCCTGGGTGACAGAACAAGACTCCCTGACTCAAGAAAAAAAAAAAAGATCATCAGTGCGTACATGAGTAGGGAAACACTAGGTCTGGGGCTGATCCTCCGTTAACCTTGATGTATGTTGAAACAACTACTGCCTCACCTCTTCAGGATCATGCAATTTGATCCAATCTGTATAGTGAAATTAACCATATTAAAAGAAACTTCTGTCTTACAGTTGCATAGACTGTTCTATAAAAGCTCCCACATAGAAGTGACAGCCTTAGGGTGGGTCTTTATTAAACTAAAGTTACCTTAAAAACAGCCAAGCTTGCAATGGTTGTTAAAAGAGAATAAATAAAAAACCCACAGAAGTTGCTGCTTTCTATTAAAACTTGAAAATAGGCTGAATTAAGGTTATGAAAATCTAATCATAATTTATAAAATAAGTTAGTCTTTTTTTGGAAAATATCACATAAAAGCTATTCACGTGGTAAATAAGTTTTTACTTCTATCATGTACTTTTCCCCAATTCTGAAAGGTCAGCAAGCATACTGAGGATTTTAAAGTCCTAGAAGGAAAATAACCCAGGACTGTGCATCCTTTGGCTTATCCTCTGAATTTAAAGGTGCTTCAACACAAGGACAAAGATGCATCTCCCATTGGAAATGTACACATTAGTATAAACTCAATAGCTTTTGTTGGCTATAACAGGGTATACCTATAGTTTCAGTTCTCTAGCAGAGAGAGAGAGAGAGAGAGAAAGAGAATCAACTTCACCTTTATCTTCACTACTGATTTACCCAGTGACCTTTGGCAAGTACATTTTTCAATCATGAAAATGTTTATAATGCCTAAAAGCTCCCCTTGACACCACATAATCCCATGACATCAACATACTCACAAGACTCCAAATAGAATATTGTAAAGAGTATATATTTAAGAGATGCCTGACTGAAGCCTTTTCAGTCTTGTCACTTTAGATAGGATCTATCTCTCTGGTGATGTTTTATGATGATCCTAAGGCCTTTATCTTAACAGTCTGACAAAATCATGATTTCTTGGTAAAGATCAAGTATCCAGAGTTCTCCTGGGTCCCCGGTATTGACTTGAATGTTCAATGTGTGCTTCTAAACATTCAGTTCCTCCTCTTCCTCCTCCCTCCCTCCACACTATCTGTTTTGTTCAGTGAATATAATTTTTTAAATATAAAAGGAACATATGTAACCAATATGCCAAAATAAAAAACACACTGACAGTAGTTAGCAGTTTTCATAATTTAATGAAAAGTATTGGTAAAAGGTGACATTTGAAAAGGACTGAGCTTATCTTGGAAAACTGGACTATATAAGACAAAATGAAAAAAATTAACAAAGAAGGTTAAGAGGTAATACTTCAAACAACAAAATGTAGCAAATACATTTTGGGGTAATTGAAATTTACAACTGAAGGCTCCTTCATTTACCTAGGAATATCCTGTAAAAATATTACAACTATATTTCCCTGACGAATGATATTTTAGTCAACACTCTCCCAATGGCATTACATATGGAATTTGGCTGAAGCACTGTTTCGATGTCTGCTTTTCCTCCCACTCAGAATTGAAAGGCATGAAAGGACATAGGCTACTGCACTGGCCTCTGACATAAGGAATTTACAACACAGCTCCATCATAATTTCATTACCATGAAGGTGTCAAATTAATATCTACTCCAGAGAACTCAAAGAAAAAGCACAGAAACCTATGCGTAAATAGGGGAAATTCTCTTCCTCATTTTGATAGTTTTTTTTTCCAAACAAAATACAGGACACCTACCACACATGCTATGGCATGTTTACACATGTACATAGGCACAAAAGAAATATTTTGAAGATGTAGCCGAAAGAGAGGCGAAACACATATATTTTCAGAAAAGGAGAAAGCAAAAAGCAAAGGAACCCATTAACAACATGACAAGAACACAACTGGGGGAGAGGAAAACTGCTGAGTTTTCCATATTGACGGAGAGAGGGCCCCTGCCTTGACTGACTGGCACCTACAACAACTGGGCTGTTTCACCAGTAAGAAGCTTTAAAAATGGAAAATGGCCTCTTTTGTCTGAATATTCCCACTAGACTTTCCCAAACTAGAAGAAAGAGAATATTAATTTAAGGCTAAGAAGAAAAGAGAGCTGAGAATTATAGTCTGCTTCACATTTAAGAAACGGCATCATTTCTTTCTTATTTAAATGGGAAGCAGACATGTTTTTATCCACCCCCCCCTGCAAATGTAATTATTCTCTTCCTACTAGAAATTAATCAAGGCTGATAGTTTGGGAACAGGGTATAAGCAACTTCTGAAAAATGGCTCCAGCCTTTTTGTTTGGGAAACTGCCTCAGATTCAAAGTTGACACAAAGCTAAATTATATCCATGTGTTAAACACATGCTTTCAAATTCTGTTTGACAATAAAAATCTGTTTCAAAATTAAAGCAGGTAAGAATACTTAACCTCTGTGCATTTTACTATATTTTAATTATACCTCAATAAAAATTTTATAAACATTAAAGCAGGTATACAAAAACTGTCAGCCAAACTTATTTTAGTCAAACTTATTTGAAAACAACAACACAAAAACCCTGACCTGGTACAAATACCCCAGAAATGGTCTCACTTTGGGAAAGGCTCTGGAATACTTCACAAATGCCTAAACAGAGAATCAGAGCATTTTCCTTGGAAGTAGTACTTTTGTACTTTTGTAAACACTATCCACAAGTTAGCCTTTTATGCTTGTCAGTCAGGTGAAATAGTTATGAGTGTGTCCCCAACAAGCAAGTTTAGGAACAGGCACTGGACACTGATAAGCATGAGGAGTATTGACTCAGTAAGTTAAGATACTGTGAAAGGAACTCAACCTTGTGCAGAACAAAGGAAGACAGTAGTGAGTTTGACAGTATCTAAGATGGTGGTCTCCTGGTCTCTCCCCTGAAAAGGGTTTATAGATACCAGTGGAATTAGAAACTTCCTACAGACAGGAGCTCTGGGAGTCACATGCTGTAGCTTCAAAAGATAAGTAGTTTTAGTGTCTGATAATCATGGTCTCTTGCAAATCAGTTAACAATGCAAGGACTCTTAATACATATACTTGTCAATGTGTTATATAACTGCAAAGCTGCCCCAAAATATTTACTGAGCAAATACCCTGGGCCCAGCTGTTCCCAATAGCCTCTGACAAACCAACCTCTGGACAACCTGCAATTACTGTAATGTGCTTGTAAAAACTAGACTTGAAACATTTTCAAAAACTGCAAGACAATTTACTATGGAAAAATGTTATCCTTTTCACTGCAATTTCTCTTAACATATGCTAAAATCCTTTTGGTGTATGGGTTTTCCCCAATATATGGGGCAAAGGCAAAGGTTGGGTCATCCTTGGAAGTTTCTAATCACCTTTGCATCGAACTGTGGGAAAGGGGATGTGTCTTGCTTTTACCATGGCAATCCCGTCTAGAGTCATGGGGAGGATTTTCCCTGTCTGAGCTATCTTTCCTTACCCTGACTTTTTCTTTATTCCCATCACTTTCTGCTTCTGAATCACTCAGCTCCAAATCTGGGCAATAGCCATCATTTTCCTGATATGGAGCTCTCCCTGCAGACCGCCTGAGAAGCTGTCTACCCCAGAACTGCTCCTTGGGGCTCATATTCTTGGTTGGCTTTACATAGCACTGGAGGTCCTCTGTGTTCCTCACCCACCTATTGGTGGTCTCTTTAAAGGACCTACTAAAGTGTTCTACAGTGGATTTTCTAAAGCTGCCCTGACTGACCAAGTGGGGGCTGAGCACAGGCTCCTGGTCACAGAACATCTCACTTGAGCTGTCTTTTTGGGTGACATTCCCAGACCAGCTGCCCTCCAGGCCATTGGATTTGGCAAACTTGGAGTTAGGCTGACTTTTCCCATTCCCAATGGAAGACTGTCCATGGAGGGCAGCCTGAAGGACAAGAGGCTTTCCCAGTGACTGCCCATGATAGCACTCTGAAGACGGGGTTCTCCAAGCAGGACTGGACTCCTTTGCTTCACTCCTAGAATGGCTGAGACTGGCCAGCAAACGGTTATTCTTGCTCTCTAGTGGGTACCTCGGATATGATTTCGTTCTCATTTCTAGTGACTCCTGGGGCACCTGCATGCTCCTTATACTGTGAACAGAGGAGCTGCTGTCAGGAGAGTGGGGTTGCTGATCGGTTTCTGTGGAGCTGTTTCTGTGGTCTTCTGNTAAACACATGCTTTCAAATTCTGTTTGACAATAAAATCTGTTTCAAAATTAAAGCAGGTAAGAATACTTAACCTCTGTGCATTTTACTATATTTTAATTATACCTCAATAAAATTTTATAAACATTAAAGCAGGTATACAAAACTGTCAGCCAAACTTATTTTAGTCAAACTTATTTGAAAACAACAACACAAAACCCTGACCTGGTACAAATACCCCAGAAATGGTCTCACTTTGGGAAAGGCTCTGGAATACTTCACAAATGCCTAAACAGAGAATCAGAGCATTTTCCTTGGAAGTAGTACTTTTGTACTTTTGTAAACACTATCCACAAGTTAGCCTTTTATGCTTGTCAGTCAGGTGAAATAGTTATGAGTGTGTCCCCAACAAGCAAGTTTAGGAACAGGCACTGGACACTGATAAGCATGAGGAGTATTGACTCAGTAAGTTAAGATACTGTGAAAGGAACTCAACCTTGTGCAGAACAAAGGAAGACAGTAGTGAGTTTGACAGTATCTAAGATGGTGGTCTCCTGGTCTCTCCCCTGAAAAGGGTTTATAGATACCAGTGGAATTAGAAACTTCCTACAGACAGGAGCTCTGGGAGTCACATGCTGTAGCTTCAAAAGATAAGTAGTTTTAGTGTCTGATAATCATGGTCTCTTGCAAATCAGTTAACAATGCAAGGACTCTTAATACATATACTTGTCAATGTGTTATATAACTGCAAAGCTGCCCCAAAATATTTACTGAGCAAATACCCTGGGCCCAGCTGTTCCCAATAGCCTCTGACAAACCAACCTCTGGACAACCTGCAATTACTGTAATGTGCTTGTAAAACTAGACTTGAAACATTTTCAAAACTGCAAGACAATTTACTATGGAAAATGTTATCCTTTTCACTGCAATTTCTCTTAACATATGCTAAAATCCTTTTGGTGTATGGGTTTTCCCCAATATATGGGGCAAAGGCAAAGGTTGGGTCATCCTTGGAAGTTTCTAATCACCTTTGCATCGAACTGTGGGAAAGGGGATGTGTCTTGCTTTTACCATGGCAATCCCGTCTAGAGTCATGGGGAGGATTTTCCCTGTCTGAGCTATCTTTCCTTACCCTGACTTTTCTTTATTCCCATCACTTTCTGCTTCTGAATCACTCAGCTCCAAATCTGGGCAATAGCCATCATTTTCCTGATATGGAGCTCTCCCTGCAGACCGCCTGAGAAGCTGTCTACCCCAGAACTGCTCCTTGGGGCTCATATTCTTGGTTGGCTTTACATAGCACTGGAGGTCCTCTGTGTTCCTCACCCACCTATTGGTGGTCTCTTTAAAGGACCTACTAAAGTGTTCTACAGTGGATTTTCTAAAGCTGCCCTGACTGACCAAGTGGGGCTGAGCACAGGCTCCTGGTCACAGAACATCTCACTTGAGCTGTCTTTTGGGTGACATTCCCAGACCAGCTGCCCTCCAGGCCATTGGATTTGGCAAACTTGGAGTTAGGCTGACTTTTCCCATTCCCAATGGAAGACTGTCCATGGAGGGCAGCCTGAAGGACAAGAGGCTTTCCCAGTGACTGCCCATGATAGCACTCTGAAGACGGGGTTCTCCAAGCAGGACTGGACTCCTTTGCTTCACTCCTAGAATGGCTGAGACTGGCCAGCAAACGGTTATTCTTGCTCTCTAGTGGGTACCTCGGATATGATTTCGTTCTCATTTCTAGTGACTCCTGGGGCACCTGCATGCTCCTTATACTGTGAACAGAGGAGCTGCTGTCAGGAGAGTGGGGTTGCTGATCGGTTTCTGTGGAGCTGTTTCTGTGGTCTTCTGGGGATGATCTGGGCATTTTTAACTTCAAGGTAATTCTTGGTGGTGGATAAAACAGTGAGTTTTCGAGTGCATTTGTCAAAGGTAGCCCTGAGGTAAAAAAGAAAGATTCATTTTAACAACAGATTTAAATAATGGCTTTTGTGCTTATGGCAGAGTGAGTTCACATACCTACTCTTCCAAATGTTTAACAAGCACCTGGCTCTGCTAGGTATGTACATCATGGTGCAGCAGCTGGAGTGAGCTGAACTAGATGCTGGGGCCAAGAATGCTACAGATGAGAAACTCAGCAATGCCACTGTTTGCTATATGGCTCCATACCTCTTCACCTCTGCTCCTTTAGTTTGTAAAATGATCACAAACTAGTGTGCTGCCTCCTGCTTCCCATCTCTGCCCTTCCATTTCTAAGAATGTCTCTAGCAATGGTTTAGAACAGGGTCTCCCTATTTGTGTGTCTGTGTATGCATGTGTCGGTATGGCACAGCACTTAGTATGTGTCTTAAACATACACATTTCAGGCCCCATCCTCTAATCTCTTCTGGCCTTCCTGAAGCAAGGCAAGCACAAACCTTCAGAAATGTTGCAAGGGTTTTGGTAGGTGAAGATTATGTATGTGTTTTAACTTGGCATTAGAGGTGATAGTGGGTGGTTCCCATACATTTTATATCCTTAACCTAGAATAATTTCCTGACTACAAATGAACATTATGGAGGTGAAAGGTTTTGTAGTGGTAAGGCCAGCAGAGAAGAATCATAACATCCCTGCCAATTGGCCAGGTTTAGGATTGGCTGGGGAGTATCAGCAATCAATTTCTCAGTCAAGTCACCCTACAATCACAGTTAGAACAGGTCTTCTTGTATTATTTCAAGTACTTTGAAATTTAAAAAGCACTATCAAACAATTCCTCCTTGTATATGGACTTGACCTTTGCCCATTATCATCTTACTGTAGCCTCACAAAAATGAGATATCGAGAGGATAGCTTTTAGGTACCCCAGTGGGCAGCATTTGTTCCCCAAAGGTCCATCTTGAACACCCACAAAATCCCCATTTCTGTCAGCAGCTACCACCTGCTGATGCTGCAAGTCATAATGAGGTTGACTCCTACCCATCAGAAGGCATGTGGGTAGGAGCCAATTTCCTTGGCATGCAGGGACTCTCCCTGTTGTCCTCTGCTTCTCCTTGTTTGTCATGTTGCCCTTTGTGGCTGAGCAGTCTTGCTGCCTCCTGCTACACTACTCTGTTGAGACTCATGACATTGAGATACTCCAGGGCCTCTGGCACCCACTTGTCACCTCATTTCTGAGTGTCTCTCTTGCTCCATGGCTCCCTTGGCAGGAGCTGATTCTGCATACCCTGTCCAGTGACCCCTAGTTGCCCAGGCTCTGCCATTGACCACTGTGTTAAATGAGGCACAGGGAGTTTACAGGTGTCACTGAATATGACTGTTATCATTCCAGCCAAGCTCCCTATGCTTAGGGCACTATAATTATACTCACTTGTCTTGCTCACCAAGTAAGCAGTATACCCTACAGGCAGGGATTTTGTCTTGCTTTCTGCTCTATCTTGTAAATCAGCACTTAGTCCACTGTAGGTGCTCAACAAGTATTAGTGAATAAATGAAAAGATAACAACTCAGATCTAAAAACTTACTTCTGGCTAAGGATTTGTTTTAATAGACTACTGTTAAGATGAGTAACCCTGGAATTAAGTGCTTTCTGGAAACAGGTTAGATTCTATCCTGTCGATTTCTAAATGAATTTGATAATTACAGAATAATTTCATGGCTTCAACTAATGGCCTCGAATATCTGTTTGGGACCTAGATTACCTGCCCTAGACCTACAACTCCTCCTACCCCACCCTGGGATTTCTTGCCTTATGAATTGACAGTGAAATGGGCCAGGTTATACCAAGATTAGACTGAAGCAAATGAGATATCTGACAAGAATTTAAAAAGATTTTTAAGTGGAATGACTGGCATGAAATTTAAATTGTTAAGATAGGATATAACCAGAGTCTACATATTTGTTAGGACATTTTAAATATACAGGTTACCTGCATCAATTTCTTGGTTAAGAAGCTGGACTTGCAAACCGAAGATCTGTTCCTGTATTTTGTTGTGTGACAGTTTCAGCTTCTCTCGCCTGCTTATCATATAGCACAGATTTCGGACCTGAAAGCCCAATCCCCAACAAATAGAGATTTGTTTGTCATGTTAAGTAAACCTGACAACTGAAATTGTTTGGCTAAAATAAAGACACTAAAGTCAGGGCGGGGTGAGGAGAGAAGACAGAATCTAAGAGCTGCAGAATGAGAGCCACTCCACAGGAATTCACACAGCATGGTCAATTGTGGGATCATGGTTCCTATATAAATCAATAGTAAGAGCAAAATGCTCCAAATCTGCCTTCTGAAACCTACTCTCCTTGCAGTGTCATGGGTTTGATATTTATTTGCACAGCCAGGTTGGGAAGACCAAATGATAGTTTAACAATTCAGCCTTCCTTTTAGATCCCTGAGTATGAATTATGGCAATGCTGGCTGTACCCAGTAGAATTTTCTAATCAGTGCCGGATGGGCAGGATACAGTTCCACTGGGAAGACTAGAAGTGTTTTCTTTGCTCACACTTTCAGCTCAACCAAGTTTTCACAGCCACAAAGGTGAAATACTCACTCTCTCGTACTCCCTACCTAGGCAAGTTACACAAACTTTCTTTGCCCCAGTTTGTTCATCTGTAAATAGCGATGATGATAATAATAGTAGTTTTTCATGGGCATGTTAGAATTAAATGAATTAATATTTACAAAATGCTTAGGACAGTGTTGGCAATAATAGTAATAGTAGGTACTATATGTGAGTGTCTTAAATTTTTAAAAGTGAGCCAACTCTATTAGTTCTCTTTCAAATTCTGGTAGCAGAGAAAAAACACAAGTCATTTATAGAATTACATTTAATTAGAAAATTCTCTAGGATAAACACAGGGCTTAACTTACCCTTGAAGCCCTGCAGCATCTCATTTAGTAGATACCTGATAAATACACCATGAGTTATATTGAATTATCATGTGGAGTGGCTCTCAACTGGGGGAGAGCAGTTTGCAGACATTTTTGATTGTCACGCTGGGGGTGTGTGTGCGGGTGCTACTGGCATCTAGTGGGTAGAGGCCAGGGATGCTGGTAAACATCTTAAATTTCCCCTACAACAAAGGACAGCCCCCTAACAACAAACAACGATCCAGTCCAAAATGTCAACAGTGCCAAGTTTGTGAAACTCTAATTTGGTGTTTTCCTGAACAAAATTCACTCTTTCTTCAGCCTAAAGTCTCATAAATATGTCAGTAAAATATGGAGGGGCCAATTTAGGCTCAACAGTGAATAAAAAGTAAACCAAATGAGAGTTTATTTCAAATGTAAAGTTCATAGAGCATATATGTGAGTCCTCTCAAATCCCCTGGATGTGCCTGTCAGAATTTACACAGAGCCCAAAGTCTGGGGCCACAAAGAGATCAGTAGATAAGCAAGGACACAGAAGCCCACACTATTATGAGCTCATTGACCATTATTAAACCGGAAGTGGGACCTCCATTTCTACACAGACCGAGACCTATATACTAGTCACAGTTGGTCACCTTACCCTCTCCAGGTCCTGGCGTAGATGCATAAACATTCTCATTCGAGTGTGAATGCTTTCCTCTTTTGGCTGCACCAGCCCATTTTCTTCATCCTCCTTTGGAGGAAATAATGGCTTATTGAAGTTACTTTTCCGCTTCAGTTTCCAGTAGTTATAGATAAAGTCCACAGCTAGTGTGGGCATACCCAGCTCTGCAGCCACATCTTCCACTCGTACCAAGGAATAGAACTCCTCCTCCAGCTCCCGAAGCTTCTGTGCCCGCAGGCTGGTTTTCTCACTTTTGGCCTGACTCTGCTCTTTAGCCCTGTGGTGGGGGTACTCAGCTTCTCCAAGTTTCTGCCTGTTTTGGCTATGCTTGAGGCAATATGACTTGAACTTCACTTCGTCTCCCTCATCTAGGATGGTCTTCATCTCTAGGCCATGCTCAAAGGCACAGGTGACGTGGAAGGCAGTGATGCAGCTTTTTATAGAGCACTGTAGGAAGAAAATATGCGTCAAGGTAGCAGGGTTGGAGGAAACCCTATGTTTCTGGACCTAAACTGATAGCTTATAGGAAGCAAAGGAAAGACCGGGAGAAAGTTAGTCCTAAACTGACCATAACAGATGCTTTACAAGTAACCCAAGAAACCTGTTCTTACAGAAAACAGCAAACACAGAGGCCAAAAAAAAAAAAAAAA
>NW_016816297.1:22857-27865 GCF_001698545.2 Rhinopithecus bieti
CACACTTTTTGTTTTTTTTTTTTTTTTTTTTTTTTTTTTTGAGACAGTCTCACTCTGTTGCCCAGGCTGGAGCGCAGAGGTGCGATCTCGGCTCACTGTAACCTCTGCCTCCTGGGTTCAATCAATTCTCTTGCCTCAGCCTCCCAAGTAGCTGAGACTACAGGTGTGCATCACCATGCCTGGCTAATTTTTGCATTTTTACTAGAGATGGAGTTTCACCATGTTGGCCAGGCTGGTCTAGTCTCGAACTCCTGGCCTCAAGCGATCCACCCAACTCAGCCTCCCAAAGTGCTGGGATTACAGGCATGAGCCACTGCATGCTGCTGCCCAAAGATTTAAAATGCATGAGTGCACCTATGCGTTTATGTAGAGGAAGTGGGGAAAGTAAGGGAAGATTCGTTTCTAAGGAAATATTGGGAATTCTTATGGTTAAAGCCAAGTGTTAACTCTTACATATGAATAAAGACAAAAAGAATGCAAAGGCCCGATAGATTATCTTAGATTGAGAAATTCAACACCTAAGAGAATACTGGAAACTGTCAAAATTTTAAAGGGGCATATTCCATATTTCATTTAAATTAATTTCATATGATAAAGAATTCCAGGGATGAAATATAATTCTAAGATCATCTAATCCAGCCTCACATTTATTATTGCTTGAATTTCCTCTAGAGTACCTGATTTTCTACCTCCATCCCCCACTCTATACACCTCCCCCTCCACATTCCAATTAAGTGGTAATCTAGCCACTTACTGAATTCTTCCAGATAAGAAGCTCCTAAGATGGTCCACCCTGGCTTTTAACACCACTATCAGAAAAGTTTGTTATATTACACTGAAGCCTCTCGAAAATGAGGATGATGAAAGTTCAAGATGTACTTTTACCTGGGTACCTTATCACTTGACTAAGAAACTAGTCAGACATTTGAGAAACAAAAGTAAAAGGTATTCTTTAGTAAAAGATTTAAAGTGTTGGGCACAGTACTCTTTTCCTGTTTAATAACTGTTAAACATATGGGAAGAAAAAGCAAATGGTTTTCTATTCAAGGGAATGAATAAGTGACATTAAACTACTATTATTGGGAAGCTAAAAACAGATCTTCTCAGGTCAAATTTATAGAACGTTTATAGAATGTAGAGACATAAATATAAACATAAATTACTCAAAACAAAAGATAATGCACAGACAAGAATTGGGTACTTATATGAAAAATATGCCTCTTAGGAAACTGCCATAAAATCCAACTCTTTTCAAAAAAGGTAATTCTGTGGTATTTATAGCTGGAGATCTATATATTTTGGTGGTGAAAAAATGCTGGTCAATGGGCACAAAGTTATAATTGAGAGGAGTAAGTTCTGGTGTTCTATTGCACAGGGTGATGATAGTTAACAGAAGGGTATTATATTTTACAAAATAGCTACAAGAGAGGCTTTTGAATGTTCTCACCATAAAGAAATGATAAACGCATGAGATGATGGATATGCTAAATATCCTGATTCAACTATACAACATATATAAAGACATCAAATTATACCCCACAAATATGTACAACTACAATGTGTTAATAAAATTGCAATTTTTTTTTTTTTTTTTTAGTAGAGACGGGGTTTCACCGTGTTAGCCAGGATGGTCTCGATCTCCTGACCTCGTGATCCGCCCGTCTCGGCCTCCCAAAGTGCTGGGATTACAGGCTTGAGCCACCGCGCCCGGCAAAAATTGCAATTTAAAAGATAAAACTTGGGCTGAGTTGGCATGGTGGCTCACGCCTATAATCCCAGCACCTTGGGAGGTTGAGGTGAGAGGATCGCTTGAGCTCAGAAGTTCGAGACCAGCCTGGGTAACATAGTGAGACCTCATCTCTACTAAAAATAAAAAAATTAGCAGTGTGGTGGCGCACACCTGTAGTACTTGGAAGGCTGAGGTGGGAGGATTACTTGAGCTCAGGAGGTCGAGGCTATAAGGAGCCATGATTGTGCCACTGTACTCCAGCTAGACTGTAAAACAACAAAAAACACAAAGTAATATTGCCATTAAAAAAAAGAAGAGTGCCGGGCACAGTGACTAACACCTGTAATCCCAGCTGCTTGAGAGGCTGAGGCAGGAGAATTGCTTGAACCCAGGAGGCGGAGGTTGCAGTGAGCCAAGATGGCGCCATTGCACTCCAGCCTGGACGACAGGGCGAGACTCCCTCTCAAAAAAAAAAAAAAAAAAAAAAGACCCAGGCGCAGTGGCTCACGCTTGTACTCCCAGCACTCTGGCAGGCCAAGGGGCGAGGATCGCTTAAGTCCAGGAGTTCAAGACCAGCCTGGGGAACATGACGAAACCCTGTCTCTACAAAAAATACAAAAATTAGCTGGGTGTGGTGGTGTACACCTGCAGTCTCAGCTACTAGGGAGGCTGAGGTGGGAGCCTGGGAAGTTGAGGCTGCAGTGAGCCATGATTGTGCTACTGCACTCCAGCCTGGGCGACGGGAGTGAGATCCTGGAAAAAAAAAAAAAAAAAAGGGTTGGGCGCGGTGGCTCACACCTATAATCCCAGCCCTTTGGGAGGCTGAGGCAGTTGGATCACTAGGTCAGAAGTTCAAGACCAGCCTGGTCAAGATGGTGAAACCCCATCTCTACTAAAAAGTACAGGTGGGCACCTGTAATCCCAGCTACTTGGGAGGCTGAGGCAGAGAACTGCTTGAACTCGGGAGGCGGAGGTTGCAGTGAGCCGAGATCGCGCCACTGCACTCCAGCCTGGGTGACAGAGCGAGACTCGGTCTCAGAAAAAAAAAAAAAAGAAGAAAGGTACCAGATACCTATTTGTTCTTTTCTAAAACATATGTCTGGCACATTCTATTAAATAAAGTGCCTTTGCATACATCTCACTTATTTCCACTGTAACCATGGAAGGTGATAGAGAGGTTTCATTACACCCATTAAAAAATATTTTTATCTTTACAAATTTAAAATAAAAAATTGAGATAGCACTGTTCTCTTTGTGGCAAGCAAATAGCACTTGTACAAAGCATCTTTTATGTGACACATGTCTTTAAACACTTTACTACATGTATTACAGCATGGTCATTATATTCATTCACTGAAATGACAGAAACAGCTTTATTAAGATATATTTTATATACCATAAAGTTCACCAGTTTAATGTGTACATTTCAATGGTTTTCAAATATATTTACAGTCATGCACCCATTGCCACTACCTAATTCCAGGATATTTCATCACCGCCCACTCCAAATCTTGTCCATTTGTAGTTACTCCCTGTTACCAACTCCAGGCCCAAGCAACTACTAATCTACTTTCTATCTCTATTGATGTGCCTATTCTGGACATTTCATATAAGTGGAATTATAACAATATGTGGTTGTGTGAGTCTGGCTTCTTTCACTTAGCATGTTCTTCAGGTTCCTCTATGTTGTTGTAGCATGTATTAGAACTTCATTCCTTTATATGGGCAAAAAATAGTTGTATGGATATACCCCATTTCATCAAGTTGATGGACATTTGGGTTGTTTTAACTTTTTGTCTGTTATGAAATAATGGTGCTATGAAAATTCATGCAGCAGTTTTGTGTGGATATATGTTTTATTTCTCTTGGGTGTTGTGCGGTAAAGGATAACCTTGTCTAAAGAAAGGTTTGGCTGTTTGTCTTTAGCTTCTTAGAAGTAACCTTTAAGCCCCTGGAATGTCCTGCCTGATAAGAGTGTCTTTGTTTACCTTGGGTCCTTGGGCCAAGTGAGATAGTCTATGCTAACAATGTGATTTATGGTAGAGACTTTGGGGCACCTTCTATCAGCCTGACCTCTGAAGGGACTGGAGAGTAACGTCAGCCACATGAATGGTGAGCAATGCCTATGTGGCCAACTCTCAATAAAATCACTGAACACCAAAGATGAGTTTTTCTGGTTGGCAATACTCTGTGTGTATCATATACTGTTGCTGGGAGAAATAAGTACTATCTGCACAACTCCACTGGCAGGGGTAATGGGAAGCTGCATTCCAGGTCTCTCCTGGACCATGCCTTATACGCCTCTATCCTCAGCTAATTTTAAATCTGTATCTTTTCACTATAATAAATTATAACTGTGAGCATAACTGTTCCTCTGAGTCCTTCTAGTGAATTACTGAACCTGAGAATGGTCTTGGTGATCTTAAACTGCAGGTATATACTTAGGAGTAGAATTACTGGTTTATAAGGTAACTATGTTTAACATTTTGAGGAGCTGCCAAACTTTTTTCACAGCAGCTGCATCATTTTTACTTCCACCAGCAATGCATGAGGGTTCCAATTTTTCCACATCCTTGATTGTTTGCCTTTCTTATTACTGCCACCCTAGTAGGTATGAAATGGTATCTCACTGTGGTTTATTTACTTTTTTTTTGAGATGGAGTTTCGCTCTTGTTGCCCAGGCTGGAGTGCAATGGTGTGATCTCGGCTCACTGCAACCTCTGTCTCTCCTGGGTTCAAGTGATTCTCCTGTCTCAGCCTCCCGAGTAGCCGGGATTACAGGCACATGCCACCATGCCCAACTAATTTTTGTATTTTTAGTAGAGACAGAGTTTCATCGAGTTGGTCAGGCTGGTCTCGAACTCCTGACCTCAGGTGATCCGCTTGCCTCGGCCTCCCAAAGTGCTGGGATTATAGGCGTGAGCCACTGTGCCTGGCCGGAAAAAATAATTTTCTATATATTCTTCAGTAATTGTAGAAGAAAATACTTTTCAAATGCTTTCACTAGAGGAAAATGCTACCTTTTACAAATCCACATTTGTAAGAAGAGTTTCCGTGCCCAGGCTGATCTTGAGCTTCTGGCTTTAAACAATCCTCTTGCCTTGGGCTCCCAAAGCACTGGGATTTTAGGTATGAGCCACTGTATCCAACCCAAAGTTTCTTCAAAGGGGAGGAATGATATGCCTTAATTCCTAAATCAATCTCTGGTGTCCTTTTTCAATATTTTTATTCTAGTCACTCTATCTTATTCAATTTCTTTCTTTTTTTTTTTTTTTTTTT
>NW_016816297.1:28501-33600 GCF_001698545.2 Rhinopithecus bieti
AAAAACAAGATTCAACATCCTTCATGATAAAACCCTCAATAAACTGGTCATGGTGAATGATCTTTTTAAAGTATTGTTAAATTTGGTGTGCTAGTACTTTGTTGAGGATTTCTGCATCAATGTTCATCCAGAATACTGGCCTGTAGTTTTCTTTTTTTGATGTGTCTTTGTCTGATTTTGGTATCAGTGTAATACTGGCTTTGTAGAACGAGTTTAAAAGTATTCCCTTGTCTACTATTTTTTGGAATAGTTTGAGTAACACTGGTACTAGTTCTTTCTTTAGATGTTTTGTAAAATTCAGCAGTGAAGCCACTGGGTCCCAGGATTTTCTTTGAGGGGAAACTTTTTATAATGACTTCAATCTCACCATCTGTTACTGGTCCGTTCAGATTTTAAATTTCATCATGGTTCAATCTTGGTAGGTTATATGTGTCTAGGAATCTGTTCACTTCTTCTAGGTTTTCCAATTTGTTGGCATATAGTTGCTCATAGTAGCCTCTAATGATCCTTTGAATTTCTGCAGTATCAGTAGCAATGTCTCCTTTTTCATCTCTGAGTTTATTTATTTGGGTTTTCTCTCTTTTTTTTTTCTCAGTGAGTTGGGCTAAAGGTTTGGTGATTTTATCTTTTCAAAAAACCAAGTTTTTTGTTTTGTTGATCTCTGTTTTTTTCCATTTCAACTTCACTTATTTCTGCTCTGATCTTTGTATTTCCTTTCTTCTACTAATTTAGGGTTTGTTCATTTTTCTAGTTCTTTAAGATGCATCATAAGGTTGAAGTTTTTCTATTTTTTGATATACATGCTTATTGTTATAAACTTTCCTCTTAGTACTGCTTTTGCTATATCCCATAGGTTTTGGTATGTTGTGTTCCCATTTTTTTTTTTTTTATTTGTTTCAAGAGAGTTTAACATTTTCTTCTTAATTCCTTCATTGACCTACTGGTTGTTCAGGAGCATGTTGTTTAATTTCCAAGTGTTTGTATAATTTCTTTTTTTTTTTTTTTTTGAGACGGAGTCTTGCTCTGCGCCCAGGCTGGAGTGCAGTGGCTGGCTCTCAGCTCACTGCAAGCTCCGCCTCCCGGGTTCACGCCATTCTCCTGTCTCAGCCTCCCGAGTAGCTGGGACTACAGGCGCCCGCCTTGTCGCCTGGCTAGTTTTTTGTATTTTTTAGTAGAGACGGGGTTTCACCGTATTAGCCAGGATGGTCTCGATCTCCTGACCTCGTGATCCGCCCGTCTCGGCCTCCCAAAGTGCTGGGATTACAGGCTTGAGCCACCGCGCCCGGCCGTGTTTGTATAATTTCTAAAATTCTTCGTTACTGATTTCTAGTTTTATTCCACTGTGGCCAGAGAAGATAATTGATGATTTCAATTTTTAAAAATCATTTTAAGACTTGTTTTGGCACCTTACACATGGTCTATCCTTGAGAATACTCCATGTGCCGAGGAAAAGAATGTATATTCTGCAGCTGTTGGATGAAATGTTCTATAAATATCTATTAGGTTGATTTGGACTATAGTACAGATTAAGTCTGATACTTCATTTTTTATCTGGATGATTTGTCCAATGCTGAAAGCAAGGTATTAAAGTCCCTAGCTATTATTTTATTGGGGTCTATCTCTTTAACTCTAATATTTGCTTTATATTTCTGGTTGCTCCAGAATTGGGTGTATATATATTTACAACTGTTCTATCCTCTTGCTGAACTGAACGCTTTATCATTATATAATGATCTTTTTATCTCTTTTTATAGTTTTCTTTAAATCTATTAAGTATAGCTACTCCTGCTTTTTGATTACCATTTGCATGGAATATCTTTTTCCATCCCTTTATTTTCAGCCTATATGTGTCTTTATAGTGAAACATGTTTCCTGTAAGCAACAGATCATTGGGCCTTGCTTTTTGTATTGATTCAGCCACTCTGTGTTTTTTGGAGAGTTTTGTCCATTTACATTCAATGTTAATGATAAGTAAGGACTTATTCCTGCCATTTTATTTGTTTTCTGGTTGTCTTGTGGTCTTTTCTTCCTTCCTTCTTTCGTTCTTGTCTTCCTCTTAGTGAAGATGATATTCTCAGGTGGTATGTCTTAACTTCTTGCTTTTTATTTTTGTGTGTATCTGTTGTATGCTTTTGATTTGAGGTTCACCATGGGGCTTGAGAATATCTTATAACCCAATATTTTAAACTGATGACAACACCGATTGCATAAATAAACAAAGAAGCAAGGTGAGAACAAAAACTTATATTTCAGCTTCATTCCCTTAACTTTTTGCTGTTTCTATTTACATCTTATTATACTGTCCGTGTCTCAAAAGTTATTGTAGTTATTATTTCTGATTGGCTAATCTTTTAGTCTTTCTCTTCAAGATAGGAGTTTTCATACCACAATTACAATATTATAATATTCCATGTTTTTCTGTGTACTATTACCAGTGAGTTTTGTACCTTCAGATGATTTCTTATTGCCATTAACAACCTTTTCTTTCAAGACTGAAGAACTCCCTTTAACATTTTTTTGTAGGACAGGCCTGGTGTTGATGAAATCCCTCAGCTTTTGTTTATTTGGGAAAGTCCTTATTTCTCCTTCATGTTTGAATGATATTTTCACTGGATATACTATTCTAGGATAAAAGTTTTTCTCTTTCAAAACTTTTAATATGTCATGCCACTCTCTCCTGGCCTGTTAGGTTTCCAATGAAAAGTCTACTGCTAGATATATTGGAGCTCCATTGTATGTTGTTTCTTTTCTCTTGCTGTTTTTAGGGTCCTTTCTTTATCCTTGACCTTTGGGAGTTTGATTATTAAATGTCTTGAGGTAGTCTTATTTCAGTTAGATATGCTTGATGTTTTATAACCTTCTTGTACTTGAATATTGATATACATTTCTCTACATTTGGGAAGTTCTCTGTTATTATCTCTTTGAATAAACTTTCTACCCTGATCTCTCTCTCTCTCCCTTCTCTTTAAGGCCAATCATTCTTAGATTTGCCCTTCTGAGGCTATTTTCCAGATTCTGTAGGCATGCTTCATTCTTTTTCCTTTTGTCTCCTCTCATTGTGCATTTTCAAATAGCTTGTCTTGAGGCTAATTCTTCTGCTTGATCAAGTCTGCTGTTAAGAGACAGATGGATTCTTCAGTCGGTCAATTGCATTTTTTTAGCTCCAGAATTTCTGCTCGATTCTTTTCCATTATTTCTTTTCTTTTTTTTTTTTTTGAGACGGAGTCTCGCTCTGTTGCCCAGGCTGGAGTGCAGTGGCATTATCTCAGCTCACTGCAAGGTCCGCCTCCCAGGTTCACACCATTCTCCTGCCTCAACCTCCCAGGTAGCTGGGACTACAGGGGCCCACCACCACGCCCAGCTAATTTTTTGTATTTTTAGTAGAGACGATGTTTCACTGCGTTAGCCAGGATGGTCTCAATCTCCTGACCTCGTGATCCGCCCACCTCGGCCTCCCAAAGCGTTGGGATTACAGGTGTGAGCCACCGCGCCCAGCCTCTTTTCCATTATTTCAATGTCTCTGTTAAATTTATCTGATGGGATTCTGAATTCCTTCTCTGTGTTATCTCGGATTTCACTGAGCTTCCTCAAAATAGCTGCTTTGAATTTTCCATCTGAAAGGTCATATATCTGTCTCTCTAGGATTAATCACTGTTGCTTTAGTTCATTTTGTGAGGTCATGTTTTCCTGGATGGTCTTGATGCTTGTGGATGTTCATCAGTGTCTGGGCATTGAAGAGTCAGGCATTTATTGCAGTCTTTGCAGTCTGGGCTTGTTTGTATCCATCCTTCTTCGGAAGACTTTCCAGGTATTCAGAGGGACTTGGGTGTTGTGATCTAAGTCTTTGGTCACTACAGCCATATCTGCTCTAGTAATGCCATGGCTCTTGTAGACTCGTAGATATACTACCTTGGTGTTACTGGGTAATATCTGGAAGAACTCCCTGGATTAACAGGCAGAGATTCTTATTCTTTTCCCTTACTTCCCTCTAAACAAATGAAGTCTCTTTCTCTGTGCTCAGTTGCCTGGAGATGGTGGAGGGCTAACATAAGCACCCCTATGGCCACCACTACTGGGACTGCACCCAGTCAGACCTAAAGCCAGCACAGCATTGGGTCTCGCCCAAGGCCTGCAGTGATCACTGCCTGGCTACCACCTGTTTGTTCATGTCCCAAGGGCTCTACAATCAGTAGGTGGCAAATCCAGCAAGGCTTGTGTCATTCCTTTCAGGGTGGTGAATTCCTCCTGGCCCTGGGTGGGTCCAGAGATACTATCTGGGACCCACGGCCTGGAGTCAAGAACCTTAGGAATCTATCTGATGCTTTCTTCTACTGTGGCTGAGCTGGCACTCAAGTTGTATGACAAAGTCCTTTCTATGTTTCCTCCCCTTTCCTCATGCAGAGGAGTCTCTGTAATGAAATTCCTTATAATCAAAATTGTAAGAGTCTCAATTTGGTAAGACCTTTATAAAATAAAGAATCTGAACTCAAGTAATGAAAGTAAGAACCATTGCTCTGCAAATGAGAAACTTACACCAGAAAGTTTCATCTCTCAATCTGTTCATCCATCATCCATCCATCAATCTAATATTAACTGTCTGTCTACCAGATCTGGGTATAGGGGATCTAAGGATGAAAGTCTAAGCTTACAGTCTAGTAGGGCAGATAAAACTCAAAGATAAATAACCATAATAGAGGCAGAATGTGGCACATCAGGGCTGTAATACAATCCAGGTCTGTTAAGGTCAAGGCCAATATTTTCTCTTATTGCCTTCCAATCCAAAGTGCTGGGATTACAGGCATGAGCCACTGTACTTTTTACCAAAGTCTTATTGCCACTTACTAATTATTGTAGAAAAAAAAATAAGCCTGGGCAACACAGCAAGACCCTATCTCTATGAAACAAAAAACTTAGCCAGCCATGGTGGCGTGTGCCTATAGACCTAGCTACTTGGGAGACTGAGGTGGAAGGATTGCTTGAGCTCAGAAGTTCAAGGTTATAGTAAGCTATGATTTCACCACTGCACTCCAGCCTGAGTGACAAAGCAAGGCTCTGTCTCTCTTAAAAAAAAAAAAAAAAAAAAAAAAAAAAAAAAAAAA
>NW_016816297.1:34181-44004 GCF_001698545.2 Rhinopithecus bieti
AAAAAAAAAAAAAAAAAAAAAAAAAGCACAATGGCTCATGCCTGTAATCCCAGAACTTTGGATTGGATGGCCAAGGCAGGAGATCACCTAAGGCCAGGAGTTCAAGACCAGCCTGGGCAACACAGCAAAATCCTGTCTCTACAAAAAAATTTTTTAAATTAGCCAGGTGTAGTGGTGTGCACCTGTGATCTCAGCTACTCAGGAGGATCATTTTGAGTCCAGGAGTTCAAGGGTGCAGTGAGCTATGATTGTGTCACTGCACTCCAGCCTAGGTGACAGAGTGAGACCCTGTCCCACAACAAAAGCAAAAATGGGGGAAATTGCAGTGACTACAATAAAGAAAATAAGTTACTGGATATAAATCCAATGTGCTACTATAAAATGACCAAATAATAACTCTGAAAAATGAAAAATATATTACTTTTAGAGGGGGAAATGCATATCACAAATGAATCCATGGTACAATAAAATATGAATATATTTATTCAATAAACCATAATTAAGCACTAACAATGGTCAGGCACTCTAATTTGTGCCAGGGAAATTCACAGAAGAATGATGCACAATCTTGGTCCCCAAGGGACTCACATATGGGCAGCAACCAGGAAACAGCTTAAATACACAGGCAATGTCCTAGGGTAGTAGTCCCCATGGAAAGAGTTTTCCTTTAAATATTTTTCCTTTATTATTTTAAAGTGCCATAGTTAAATAAAATCATTTAAGAAAAGTTAAAAAAAAGAGGAAGTAGCCAATTCTGTCAGATATAAGAATGAATTCAAAAAATTAAAAGGGCCTTTGGGGATCCAGATTATGTTCTTCAATTACAACGTCCCAGTAAAAGACCCTGGGTTCCTTGGAGGAATAGCTAATCCCAGGTCTAGAGCAAGAAATCTACACGATACGCCTGGAAAATACTGTCATGCCAGACAGCAAGAAATCTCACAAAGCGCCTAGCTAGCGTCATTATCCCTAAAGCCAGAGGTCCCCAACCTTTTTGGCACCAGGGACCAGTTTTGTGAAAGATAATTTTTCCATGGACTGGGGGGAGATGGTTTTGGGATGATTCAAGCACATTACATTTATTGCACACTTTATTTCTATTATTATTACATTGTAATATATAATGCAATAACTATACAACTCACCATAATGTAGAATCAGTGGGAGCCCTGAACTTGTTTTCGTGCAACTAGATGAGCCTATCTGGGGGTGATGGGAGACGGTGACAGATCATCAGGCATTACATTCTCATAAGGAGCGCTCAACCTAGATCCCTTGCATGCGCAGTTCACAACAGGGTTCACGCTCCTATGAGAATCTAATGCCACTGCTGATCTGACAGGAGGCAGAGTTCACACGGGTAACCCTTGCTTGCTCACCACTTACCCCCTGCTGTGCAGCCCGGTTCCTAACAGGCCATGGACCAATACTTGTCTGTGGTCTGGCAGTTGCGGACCCCTGCACTGTGCAATGATATTATATGTCCCCTCTTTGCCGAAGAAGGTTGGCAGGCAAATATAACTCCAACCAGCTTGCAGTTCACATGCAGGAGGTCTGAGAGGTGAAAGGTCATCCTTTCCATCCCTCTAGCCAGCAGAGCCATCTTATTACATTTGGGATAGAAGGAGAAATAACATGGAAAGACAAGGCAACCTTTGTGCCTTTGCTGGAGGTAACTGGCTGTTCCCAATCCCATCCACGTCTCCGCTAATTGGAGAAAACCATATACTGCATGTTCTCACTTATGAGTGAAGCTAAACATTGAGCAGACATGGACACAAAGAAGGGAACAGACATTGGGGCCTACCTGAGGGTGGGGATTGAAAAACTACCTGTTGGGTATTATGATGATTACCTGGGTGAGAAAATTATCTGTACACCAAACCTCTGCAACATACAATTTACCCGTGTAACAAACCTTGACAAGTGCCCTTGAACAGAAAATAAAATTTGGAAAAAGAAAAAACAAAAAAGAGAAATCATGTCCTTTGCAGCAACATGGGTGCAGCTGGAGGGCATTATTCTAAGTAAATTAATTCAGAAACAGAAAACCAAATACCACATGTTCTCACTTACAAATGGGAGCCAAACAGTGGGTATACACAGACGTAAAGACAGGAAAAATACAGTGGGGATTACTAGAGGGAGGAGGGAGAGTACCAGGGCTGAAAAACTACCTATTGGGTACTTACTATGCTCACTATATGGGTGATGGGACTAAATGTATTTCAAACCTCAGCATCACGCAATAGACCCATGTAACAAATCTGCACATGTACCCCCAAAATTGAAAATAAAAGTTGAAACTAAAAAAAAGGAACATGGGCCTGGTTGTTTCAGAATTATAGCCGGTTTCCACCCAGGATGGTATCATCTAGCTTTAGAACTCACTTAATTCATCAGCTCTGACAGCAAAGGATGAAGATAAACTATCACTATGAATATTGAAAAGAATAAGCTTAATGGTCCAGAGGCAATATCCAAAAAAAGGATTTCCAGAAATGGTCCGTACAATGGCAGAGCCCTAAGAGTGGGTGGGCAATCTCCTGAGTGACCTTTCAGTAGACAGGACACTCTCACTGGGAGGGTGAGTCCAGCTAATTTGGTGTTAGCCCACTCTACTACTTCTCATGGGGACTTACCTGAATACAAGCCCCTGTCTTCAACTTGCACAAGTTGCAGACTAAGGCCCACCGACTGGGTGGGATGTGGGAGATCTTCGTGATCGGTTCCATCCTCTCAGGACAAGCAATGCTGACCTACAAATAAAATACCACCATAAGGCAGAAGTACCAAGGCATCCCAGAAGTACCTTTCACAAACCATAAACGATGTTACATAAAGCTAAGAACATCAAAACGAGGTAAGTCACATCTCTTAAGGTTAATATGGAATCAAGAATAAACAAAAGTTATTTCCACTGCTCAGTCCTTCACTCATTTCCAGTAATATAAATAATTCACATATGGGATGAGAGAACAGGAGTGTAGACTAGGCATGATTACCTTTCACTTTCTTTCTTTCTTTTTTTTTTTTTTAGAGACAAGGTCTCCCTCTGTCACTCAGGCTAGAGTTCAGTGGTGTGATCATGGCTTACTACAGCCTTGAACTCCTGGGTTCAAGTGATCCTCCCACCACAGCCTCTACAACACCTGGCTAATTAAAAAAAAAAACTCTTTTTGGCTTTTATCCAAATGACAGGCAATAACAAATGTTGGTGAAGAGTGGAGAAAAGGGAACCCTCATACACTGTGGAGAAAAGGAAATGCTCATACACTGTTGGTGGGAATGTAAATTAGTACAACCACTATAGAGAATAGTTTGGAGGATTCTAAAAAAAAAAAAAAAAAACAAAAAATAGAGCTACCATATTATCCAGCAATCCCACTGCTGGGTATATACCCAAAAGAAAGGAAATCGGTATATCAAAGAGGTATCTGCACTCCCATATTTTTTGCAGCAATGTTCACGATAGGCAAGATTTGGAAATAAGCTAAGTGTCCATCAGCAGACGAATGGATAAAGAAAATGTGGTACATATACACAATGGAGTACTATTCAGCCATATAAAAGAACGAAATCCTGTCATTTCCAACAACATGGATAGAACTGGAGGTCATTGTGTCAAGTGAAATAAGCCAGGCACAGAAAGACATACATTGCATGTTCTCATTTATCTGTGGGATCTAAAAATAAAAACAACTGAACTCAAGGAGATAGACAGTAGAAGGATGGTTACCAGAGGGTGGGAAGGGTAGTGGGGGGAGCAGGGCAGGCAGGGGGTGGCAATAATTAATGGGTACGAAAAGGATAGAAAGAATGAATAAGACCTACTATTTGATAGCACAACAGGGTGACTATAGTCAAAATAACTTAATTGTACATATAAAAATAACTACAAGAACATAACTGGGTTGTTTGTAACACAAAAAGGATAAATGCTTGAGGGGATGAATATCCCATGTTTCATGATGTCATTATTAGGCATTACATGCCTGTATCAAAATCTCATGCATCCCATAAATATATATATATAATATGTACCCACAAAATTAAAAATTATTATTATTATTCTTGTAGAGACCGGGTCTTGCTATGTTACCCTAGGCTGGTCTTGAACTCCTGGCCTCAAGTGATCTTACTGCCTTGGCCTCCCGAAGTACTGGGATTACAGGCATGAGCCACTGCGCCCAGCCAAGGTTACCTTAATGAACACTTTTACTTAGGAACCAAAGAAAGCTACTGAAAGTAACTAAAATTCACAAAACCAAGTATCTATTATGTTAAGAGATGGTGCTACATGCCTTGTTGTTTCATTTGATCAACTAAGGATGAAAAACAGAGGCAGTGACAAGTCTTTCCATTTGGTTTACAAAGGAACCATGATATTGTTGGAAAACAGCACATCTGTGTAATGAAGAGACTGCAGAATGTAAGTAGAAAGGATGAGAATGACATTTTAAAACCAAAGTCTTTAAAACCATGTAACTCTCATGAGCTTACCATACTCCCTCAGTCAAAGTAGCTTCAAAGTGAAATTAGTCTTTGGGAGAGGACTGAAAAGAAAGGGATGCTTTTTTTGTTTTCCTTTTTGAATCAGGGTCTCACTCTGTCATCCAGGCTACAGTGCAGTGGCAGGATTAGAGCCCACTGCCAGCCTCGACCTCCCAGGCTCAAGTGATCCTCCCACCTCAGCCCCTGAATATCTGGGGACTACAGGCATGCACCACCACAGCTGGCTAAGTTTTTGTATTTGTAATAGAGATGGGGTTTTGCCATGTTGCCCAGGCTGGTCTCAAACTCCTGGATTCAGGTGTTCTGCCTGCCTCGACCTCCCAAAGTGCTGGGATTATAGGCATGAGTCACCACACCCAGCAGAAAGGGATGTTTTAAAAAAAGATGAAAATATTCTTTTCCATGTGAAAATAAGGGGTCAAGCAACTGCTGGTAGCAAGTATTTTCATTCCCCCTACCCCGTCAAATATATACGTGAGTTTTAAGAGGGATACAGCTTTAAAAGGTGAAGAACTGTCAAATAAGGATGCCAAACTAGTGCTGGTTCTGCCCACATCAGGAAACTAACAGAACTTGAATAGTCCAGAAGGCACTGGAAACCAAGAACTGGAAACCATAAGAGAATGTCAATAACTGAGAAAGCTTATTTTGTTTTTAAAGAGCTCTTCCTGAGTCATGTTCTGGACTTTTATAAGCTGAGAGCCTACTCTATTAGCTGGGGGATTTGCTGCTGGAAAACAGTCATTCTCAAGCCAGAAACCTGAGTTTATTTTATGTCTAGATGTTCTTAGTAAGAAAAGAAACTACTATTCAAATATTTTTTAAAAATACTGATGTCTATAGCCATAGGAATACAAAAGTATATATATGGGACTTTCAGTGTAACTCTGTGAGCTTCTTTATTAGACAGTAACTCCCCTGGAACCAATATTAACAAGATTAAAAGCAGGAAAATCTTAAAGGAGAATGAGTTACTGATATAATATCAGCTCCCCATTAACTAGATTCTGCAGTCTCTCTTGTCATGCAGTTAAACTGCCTAACAAATCTGCTGGCTTGGATAGTGGTTGGGGAGAGGATCTGAGTGGTATATCCACACAGCTTAAGAAATAAAAAAAGGCAATCATAAGAAGAGGAAATAGTTTGAATAAAGAGGGTCTTTGGCAGATTGAGTGTAAGCCCTGAAAAGAGCTTCAAAAAGTAAAGGGCATCGGCCGGGTGCGGTGGCTCACGCCTGTAATCCCAGCACTTTGGGAGGTCTAGACAGGCGGTGAGGTCAGGAGATCGAGATCATCCTGGCTAACACAGTGAAACCCTGTCTCTACTAAAATACAAAATTAGCCGAGTGTAGAGGCACACACTTGTAGTCCCAGCTGTTCAGGAGGCTGAGGCAGGAGAATGGCGTGAACCTGGGAGGCAGATTTTGCAGTGAGCCAAGATCGCGCCACTGCCCTCCAGCCTGCGTGACAGAGCGAGACTCTGTCTCAAAATAAAATAAAATAAAAAATAAAATAAATAAAAATAAAAAAAGGTAAAGGGCATCTATCACAGTAGACAAAGAGCTATTGCTCAATTTGTAATAGCCTAAACATGTAAACAACCCAAATGCCATCAAAGGAAAGTGAATAAATCAGAGTATATCCATACAATGGAATATTAGCAATAGAAAGGAATAAACTATTAATACACACCACAACATGGAGTGTTAGCCAGACCGAAAATAATACATACTGTATGAAGTTTAAAACCAGACAAAATTAATCTATCATGATCGAGATAAAAATGGTGGTTATTCTTGGGGGATAGAGACTGGAAAGTGGGCATAGAGGATCTTTCTGGGGTGCTTTACGTCTATTTTTAGGTATTTCATGTCTTGGTCTGAGTTGTGGTTACAGATACATACATGTGTAAAATATCACAAAACTCTACACTTAAAATTTGGCATCTAAACATAAGTTTTACTTTAAAAAATCCTGCTGCTCACACCCTGGTATTTTGTGTCTCTCCTCTCATACAAATTTATCAATTTATACATGATATACCCAAATATCATGTACATATTTGGGTATTATCCCAAACACCACGGGAATACCACCTATATATTAATCAGCATGGGCTTACATGTACGTGTGCATCCAAGAAGGATCTGAGGTAGCTCAAGTGGAAGTACCATTACTTCAGAAACATGGGCAAGCATGAAGCATCTCCATACTAAGCCTGCGTCAGTCTGAATGTTGTGGGGAACAGGGACACCCTGGAGCAAATGGTCTCACAGGCCTGGATGAATTCTTACCTCTGGGATCCACAGGGCACAGCTGACATGAGCCCATTTAGTCCCTGTCTTGGTGGTCTTCATGGCTCCACCTTTCTTTGGACATAACACACATTGCGGATAAATACCCAGGACACAGGAGCGACACAACCAGCTGCCTTCTGGGACCTTGAGGATGCCATAGCAGGCCTGGAGGTACGAGGAGGAAAGGGGAGAATGGTCAGTACCTTCTCACCAGGGTTGGTATCTGTTCCGATACACAGTCACAGAGTATCCTCCGCTTTTGGGAGAAAGGCAAATAAAGCTGAACAAGTTTATATCCAGTATCGAGTGATTTAAAAATACTCAAAAAAGCAACTTCCACCATCTGTCCTAAGATCAGCATGTCTGTCCATGAGAACTGACTTTAAGCATGACAGAACAAGACTAGGCGATACAGCCAATCATTAGCCCAACTGTTATCTAAGTGTTGTGATTACAGCATTTTTTTGGTCTGTTTTCTAAAGTTTCTTCAATGACTATGTATTATAATTAGTCAAACACTTACAGAACATTTCCTAAAAATTATACACTGTTGTGATCAAGAAAAAAATGTTAGAAAATAGAATGAAACTTCTGAGGAGCAAATGAACTAACGTTTATAAAAAGCCTATTAACGCCTAGTGCATAAAAAGTACTCAGTAAATCATAGCAATTGCTTGCTTGGGTTGAAGAAACAGGAACTTGTGAACAAATCTTGAATAGAATATTACACTAATCACAATAATTCATAATGAGTTCTGGAAGGTGCTTCAAATCCTTTATGGAATGAAGTTGGACAAATAAATAAATGAATTATTGTGAAAGACTGGAGATTAGTTTGGGAAACATTCTAGACTTCCTTTTTGCTATCCCCAATTTTGCCCATCATTTCCTCCTTACTGCTCTACTCTATTAGAGACTAACTGATTTAATATGGCAGGTTCAAAACTTATCTGCCTCAGGAAATTCACCCGCAGCTCAGATTCAAGTTATAACAGTTACCATAATATCTGCCCCCCACAACCTGGTCCTTTTCCAAATTCTTTCTTTCCATGTCACCACCATACTTCCTATCTTCCAGATCCAAATTCCTAGACTTGTATTATTCACTTTCTTTCATCTGCTGACCTGGTGCTTGCTATTCTCCCTACAGTGGCCCCAAGACTCTGACCTTCCTCTCCATCCTCACCACTTGCTCTATCCAAGTTCTCATTATGCCATGCCTGGATTGATTAATTTCTGCATTTTCTTTTTCCCCCTTTGTACCTTCAACCCTTCCTCTACTTGGCTGCCAGATTGTCCCCACTAAAAGAATTCATACCATTGTACAGTGGCAAGCCCTTTAGATATTCCTTCTACTCTTACCTGCCCCCCACTATCCAAACTAGAGGTTGGCTGTTTTCCAAGGTCTGTTTTATAAAGCCAACAAGCTAAGAATGGTTTTCACATTTTTAAAGGGTTGTAAAGAGAAGAATATGTAACAGAGACTGTATGTGGCCTATAAAGACTGAAATATTTACAGTGGATCCTTAAAGAAAAAGTTTGCTGGTTCCTTATCTAAAGCCTGCTGCTCCTTGTACCTCACTATCCGATCTCATGCCCCACTATACCCAAACACAGGGCCTCTGACTTGGACAGGCAGGCCTCCTGGTTTTCTCCATAACTGGTCATTCTCATTTTCATGTCCATGTGTCTAAGCAGTTTCCCTGCTCTACATGGTTAACTGTTCTTTGCACAGTTGGACCTTTCTCACCCTTCCAGACCTGGTTCAAACTCCAGGCCCCTCCAAAAAACCTGCTTAGGTCACTGTAGCCCCTTGTGTTTGTCCCACTGTCTGACTCCCGTCCTCCACTCCATGCAATTTCCCTCACCAGGTACACAGTCAACATCATGTGTTCTTTATTTTTATTATTATTATTTTTGAGACAGGGTCTTGCTCTGTCACCCAGGCTGGAATGAGGTGGCATGATCTTGGCTCACTGCAGCCTCGACCTCCTGGGCTCAAGCAATCGTCCTACCTTAGCCTCCCGAGTAGCTAGGAGCACAGGCATGTGCCACTCTGCCCAGCTAATTTTTGTAGAGACAGAGTTTTGCCACACTGCCCAGGCTACTCTCAAAATCCTGGGCTCAACTGATCCACACTTTGGCCTCCCAAAGTGCTGGAATTACAGGTGTGAGTCACAGCACCCGGCCAGCACCATGTATTCTTTTTCTCTACATTTGCTGTTGTGTTTCCTCTCCTCAGTGAGATTTTAGTAATTTTTTTTCTTTTAATTAACTCTGGCCTACAGAACTCAATGAGATTTTAAGGTCACTAGAGGTAGAGCTGTTATCATCAATTTACCTGAATGCCCCCTATGCTGAGCTTGAGTAGGTGGTTGGATAGAACAAATGTGTTTAGCTCAAGAATTGAAGCTGGACTCTAGGTAGGCTCCTCTCACAACAGCAAGGCATCATTTTATAAGGTTTCTACCCTTTAAAGCTCTTTGTCTGAGGCCCAGAATGTTTGCTACGAAATGAAAGCAAGCTTCCTCCCTAAAATAGAGTCTCTTTCAGACTGGCAGAAGAGAGGTCAGAGGCCGGCTCCTGGAACATCCTTTAGCTCCTGGCCAGTCTATTGGGCAGAACATCATTTACTGAGCCCTTTTGTGGACTTACTCACGGTCATAAGATCATAGATACATGTAAAAGGACTTGGAATGGCCCTAACTTTCCCATTTTTTTTTTTTTTTTGAGATGGTGTCTCACTCTGTCACCCAGGCTGCAGTGCAGTGGCGCAATCTTGGCTCACTGCAATGTCTGCCTCCTGGGTTCAAGCAATTCTCCTGCCTCAGTCTCCCGAGCAGCTGGGACTACAGGTGCGTGCCACCACACCCAGCTAATTTTTGTATAGAGACAGGGTTTCACTATATTGGCCAGGCTGGTATCGAACTCCTGACCTCGTGATCCACTCGCCTTGGCCTTCCAAAGTGCTGAGATTACAGGTGTGAGCCACTGTGCCCGGCCCAACTTTCA
>NW_016816297.1:46242-49662 GCF_001698545.2 Rhinopithecus bieti
TCCAAAGCATTTTAAGTCACTTTTCAGCCAACAGAGGGAGCTCTAAGCTAAGTATCTCTTTAGAATCCAAGTAAATATACTCACTTTGGAAGAATCTCTTATGTGAAACTTTATAGGGTATTAATGTCCCAGCTTTAATACATACCAGTTTACATTCTGCAAGGTCTGGTCAGTTATTGTCATCTCATCTCTTTCTATGTGAGAAAGGGGCATCATTTATAGTCATTACCGGAATCGTTTTCAAGACTAATAAATAGCATTGGAGATAATTATGCTACATTTGATTTTGTTAAAGAACCTGAGAATACTTACTATTTTGTCCCAATTGTAAAGGACAAACATAGGAAATATATACAGATGACCTTTATGTTATTCCTTTTAAGCCTACTACAGATCCATAATTATTTATCTGAAACCTCTAGGGTAAGAAAAATTAGGAAATTCAGAATTGCTCAGATCTTAGGAAAGTATATATATAGTATATGACCTAAGTCCCCAGTGGGACCAGGGGCAATACCATATAACCAAACACATTAATAGTTCTCTAACAAAATATATGAGTATTTACACAAAATGGATAAGGACTACAAATGGCCTCATACTGGGTGGGTTCTGGTATTGTCCTCAAATCAGTTCTGATGTGAAACTTCAGCAAAAACGTGTGGTTTTCAGAACTTTATAATTTTGGAATTGCAGAGAAGGGACTGTGGGCTTGTATCGTGAGATATAATACTTAAGTTCATAGTTAAGTGGTAAACATTTTCTGCTGTCACTTAAAGTCTGATATAAATGCCAATAATTGGTAAAGTGAAGACAAATTTTCAAAATTCACTTTGTTAAAGGTAAATGAAGAAAAAGACCCAATTGGTCACATAATAATTCTGAGTACCTTTTACATACAGGGTGGTTAGGTTAGGTGGCACAGGGAATTAAAATAATCTTAAGCCCTGGTTTCTATCTGCTATGTTATCTATTCTAATTATTTTAGTCATTTTATAGCCAGAATGATCTTTCTAAAATACAAATCACATCCTCCAGGGTTGACAGGACAGAACTGAAGTTCCTTAGTTTGTCAGAAGGTCCTTTACACATGTCTCTTGTATCCCTCTCCACCCTCACTCTCCATGCCCTCCCTACTCTACTCTGCCACTTTATAGTTTCTGAAGCCTTCAGTTGCCTCTGACATACTTTGCCTGCTTTCACTACCCTGTCTGAACATTTCTCCTCTCTGCCTGAACATACATTGCTGGTTTACTTGACATCTCCTTTTGGACATTAAGATTTAGCTTGGATGCTACCTCTTGGAAGTTGTCCCTGACCCTCATTTCTCACAGATGCATTTCCACAGCAGCTTGGACTTATATCTATAAAAACACTTGGCATATGATGCTAAATTGGCAGTTTCCTTATATTTCTTACACCAGACTATGATCTCCCTGGGGGCAGAGGCCATGTCTGCCTCTCTTCATCACTGAGTGTGTCCTCAGCATGCAGCACAATCCTGGCCCATGGAGTACTGTACCTATTTGCTAGATAAATTAACAAAATGAATGAAATATAAACAGGTTCAGAAGAATGAAAAACCACTTAGGGCAAGGGAGTTCAAGAAAAGATCTGAACTAGACCTTGAAAATATGTAGATTTTGATAGCTGGGAGATAGGAGGAGGCATTTACAAATTGGAGTGCAGCTGAAACATGGGAGATAGGACAGTGTCAGGAATATTCATCACTGCACCCTGAGTAACCTTACTTTGTTGGAGCATAGTGCTTGTGGGGGAAAAAATGGAAAGAGCTGAGAGGAGGGTTGATATCATAATCATTATTAATTAAAAAGGCAGTGTAGTAGAAAGAATGACAACCAGCTTGGGTAAAGTCACTTCACCTCTCCTGGTATTGTGTAAAATTGAAGAGTTAAACAGTCTTTCGCAGTTCTAAAATTCTGTGATCTTTAAAAGTGGGGTGGACCTTCTTAGGAGTGGCATGTTTAGGGGACGGGGGAGGGTCCTGAGTGCCAGGATAAGGAGTCTGGACTTCTATTTGTAGGAAGTGTAAATTCACCAAGGTTACTGACCATGGGTGTAACCTCATGAGGCCATGGAGATTTGAAGGCAGAGGAGAGACCTCAGACAGGCAGCAATGAGATCCCCCTGGGGCAGGGGCCTAGTGGAGAACTGAACAAGGCAATCCCAATGGTCTGGGCACAAAGTGACACAATAAAGACCTGGGTTTAGCCCCATGGGGTAAAGTTAGTCAGCAAGTCATCTTGGTGGTCATAAGAAGTATTGTTTCTAGAGGAAATACTGAAGAACAACCAGGCCAAATCTTTATTTTCACCCTTAAATGCAAGCTGCTACCCAGATATGGGTGCTGGAGATCATCACTGAGCTTGAGAAAGGCTGACCGTAGGGAGGTGACGGTCTCCACTCTCACTAACCTGATGCACACAGACGTTACACTTATCACAGAACACCATATCATTCCCTTCTTCACTGTCTGGAGACCGGCACACATCACAGATCACATCTTCATCATACTCTATGCCTAGCCCTTCCTCTGTCTCAATAGCATGGTTCATATTTTCATGGCAATGGCGTTCCAGGACTTCTACTGTCTTTTCCATAAGATTCTCATCAACTGGCCCACAACCTGCACAGAAATACAAACAATCAATCAACCCATCAGTCAGCTGTCATTCCCAAATCACCTACTGTGAGCCCAGTGCAGGAGTGGGTAGGATTCTAAAGGATAAAAACATCTCTTTCCTGCTCTAAAACAACCAGATTTCAAAAAATCTTTTGCTAGTGCTACTCTAAAATTTACCTATAATCATGTATTAGTGGTTGACACATGAAAGGAGATATACATTTCACCATGTTCCTTAGAAGATATATTACTGACCCTTTCGATTTCTTGTCCAAATTCTAGCCAGTCTCCTCTTAAATCTCTATTTTCTCTTATTCCCACTGTAGAAGGACTTTCACCAAGCTTTATAATTCCGGACACGATAATTTGTAGCATAGTAATTAAAATCACATAACTATTTGGACATAATAATTCATTCTTAGCAAGTTAGCTTCAATGAGCATATCTAATGATTATACAAGGAAAATTTCATATGAAAATGTATGAAGCCCATAATAGAAAATTCTAGGTCCTATGTGTAGGTGATTACACATATAAAATATTTTGTTTTTCAAATATGACTTTAAAAAAATCTAATAATATTTTTCAATGGCAAACTATAATAACATATAAACCTATTAATATTCACAAAGCTCTAACTTCAATTCTGAAATTACCTTCTTTGCTTCCTGATTCCTTTCTCCAGCTATATCTTTATTTTATCTTAGCCTTCCACACTTATTAATCAAATTTTGCGAGAGCACTTATGTATTTATTCTAACAACTTGTAAACTCAG
>NW_016816297.1:50494-60272 GCF_001698545.2 Rhinopithecus bieti
CCCGTCTCGGCCTCCCAAAGTGCTGGGATTACAGGCTTGAGCCACCGCGCCCGGCCTGCAATCCTCTTGTAAAATTCTTCCAAGCCTAAATGCAATGTGGTATAGTGGATGGGATCCTGGAACAGAAAAGGTGGTAAGTGGAAAATCCTTGAAATCCCAATAAAGTCTGAAGTTAATAGTAATGCACCTGTGTTGGTTTTGTAGTTTTGACATATGTACCATGGTAAAGTAAGATGTTAACATTAGGGGAACTGAAACTGTGAGGTGTATATGAGAACTCCCTGTGCTAACTGCAACTTTTCTGTAAATCAAACTATTCCAAAACAAAAAGTTTGTTTAAAAAACTCATCCAAGGAGAATTAGTTACAAAATACCAAAGGAACCTCATAATAAGGTAGTTTCATGCCAAAGGCAGCCTTGTAATGATTGCGATATCTATGGATATTATATGCATTATGAACACAAGCGCACATTGAGCCATGGATCCATTTGATTATGTCCTCATACCCTGATTTTACTTCTCTGTCAGTCTTTTATTCCCTTCTCTTTGTGGTTGCCACCCTAAATTTACTACTCCCCTCTCCTCTTAGGGGCAGAGCAAGAAAAGACAAAACAAAAGCTTTAAAAAATCAAGGAATAAGGACTGGTTACCGGCAGAGTAACTATCATTCCCCATGCCAAACTGCTTTAATATAATTTTAGTTTTTTATTCACGTGCATTCAGATACTAGCCTCAAAAGAAAGAAAGGAAAAAGGGAGGGCAGGAAGAAAAGAAAACCACTGATCCTTATACTAACAATGAACAAATGTGATTCAAACAAAATGAAATAAAATGTGATTCAAACAAAATGAGATCAAATGTATCTTTCACCATATCTTATATGGAGACTTAAAAACAGATGAACAAGAACTGTGTGTAAGTATAAAATGAGTTATCTTTCAGCCTAGCATTTCTCAGTATTGTTGGTATGGTATTGTATGGCATACATTTCCTTTAAAAGCATTCATTATGTTTACTTCCATATGTAAACATAAATTTATTTGCTTTTGTTTCATTTTATTTTTTGAAAACTGTATGACAACTCTAGAACTCTGTGGAAGTAGCTAAGAACTGCTTTGTGAATGTTTTGCCCTAGGCCTGCAACTTTTCTTCCAGGCAGCAAGTCCTGCATTAAGGGGTACTGTCACAGCAATCTGTCAGTTGCAGTGGTGCTGCTCAAGGTTGAAATTGGAGATTCTCTCCAACCCCCTGCCAGAGGGGCCTCTACCTCTGGCCCTGCTCACTGATCACACTGCTTTTCAGGCCAGGAACCTGTCTCAGAATTCTCAACCAGAAGTCCAATCAGCTATGGCCAATCAGCTATGGCCACTCTCAAACTTCCTGAATTGGGAAACAGCTTCATGAAACCTACATGCTATCCTTGATCTGTGCCATTAACTATGAATAAGGAAAGAAAAGGTCATATTTAAATGTTATTGCTCTATTTCTATGTATGCATTTGAAGAAATATCTAACTGAAATAAGATAAAATCAACGAGAAAATAAATGAAAAGGCCAGAAAAGAAAGGAGGCAACAAAATAAAAGCTAAAGGGTTCTGATAACTTAAAAAAAAAAAAAAAAAAAAAAAAAAAAAAAATGAGTTAAGTCACAACTTACTTGTGAGAAAAGAACTTACCCATTTCTGCAAGGTCTTCATTGAGTTCCTGAAGCCAGAAGATGTCCATGTCATCTAGGTCATAGCGGCAAACAGATGCTGCCAACTCCATGATGTTGATGTAGCCAGGCTCTGTGGTGTCTGGAGTGGAGCAGTGAATATACTTCCGGGGTCGGATAAACAGAACGTCCTTTACCTTCTCAGCTATAATCCTAGAAAAGCAAGAGAAAGACAATGATAACAATCAACAAATGACAGATTCCAGGCACTGAACAGATGGCTAAATGCCCTCTGGGAGGTATGGCAGATTCCTTTCTAGAAAGCAAATGGTTTTACAAATTTAGTTTTGTCATATGCTGTTAACTCACTGACTGCTAACAATATTCTTTATTCACCCTCATGGATCCTGGTTCCCACCATTCTAATTTTTAAAAAAATTTTTAGAGACAAGCTCTTGCTCAACCACCCAGGCTGGAATGCAGTGGGCAAGGTCATAGCTTACCACAGCCTTGAAGATCCAGTGATCTTCCTGCCTCAGCTTCTCAAGTAGCTGAGACTACAGGCACATGCCACCATGCCTGGCTAACGTTTAGAAAGATTTTTGGGGGGTAAGAGACGGGGTCTCACTATGTTGTCCAGGCTGGTCTTGAATTCCTGGCCTTAAGCAATCCTTCGAACTTGGCCTCCTAAAGTGTTGGGATTACTGGCGTGAGCCACCACGACCGGCCCATTAATTCTAATAAAATGTTGTCACGTTAGTGTGTTCTTGGTACAATGGCCACCAAGTTTATTTAGAAGAGGAAACCTGGGAGGGGGTGGTATCTGCACAAAGGCACAGCCAGATCCCATACCAAAGACGTATTTCAGCCAAATTAATAATTTTCTGTCATGGAGACAATACTGGATGGTGGTAAAGAAAACAGGCTTTAGTTTCACAGAGGCTTGCTTTTTTCTGCCACTCACTTACATGGTGATCTCAGGCTATTACTTTATTTCTTTGTTTGTTTATTCATTTATTTTGAGATGGAGTCTTGCTCTGTTGCCTAGGGTGGAGTGCAGTGGCGTGGTCTTGCCTCACTGCAACCTCTGCCTCCCGGGTTCAAGTGATTCTTCTGCCTCAGCCTCCCAAGTAGCTGGGATTAGAGGCACCTGCTACCATTCCCAGCTAATTTTTTGTATTTTTAGTAGAGAAGGGGTTTCACCATGTTGGCCAGGCTGGTCTCGAACTCCTGACCTCGTGATCCGCCCACCTTGGCCTCCCAAAGCACTGGGATTACAGGCATGAGCCACTGTGCCTGGCCACTTACTTTATATAAGGTTCAGTTTTCTTAGCTAAAAAGTAAGGATAACAATCATTAAATATGATAAAAAATAATGTCTAGCAAAGACATGGAATCAATCTAAATGTCCATCAATGATAGACTGGATAAAGAAAATGTGATACATATTCACCACGGAATACCAGGCAGCCATAAAAAAAATGAGATCATATCCTTTGCAGGGACATGGATGGAGTTGGAAGCCATTATCCTCAGCAAACTAACACAGGAACAGAAAACCAAAACCTGTATATCCTCACTTATAAGTGGGAGCTGAATGATGAAAACACATGAACACATGGTAGGGGGAACAACATACACTGTGGCCTGTCAGTGAGGGGAGGGAGAGCATCAGGAAGAATAGCTAATGCATGCCAGGCATAATAGCTTGGTGATGGGATGATCTGTGCAGCAAACCACCATGGCACACGTTTACTTATGTAACAAACCTATACATCCTGCACATGTACCCCTGAACTTAAAATAAAAGTTGAAGGGAAAAAAACGTCAAACTTGTAGGACTATTATAACAATTATATAGAAAAAAGCAGATAAAGTGTTTGGCTTAGTGTATAGTAAAAATAGATGCTCAATAACATCATTTTTATTGTTTTATATTCCTTATTATTTTCACTATTTATGCAAATGAGTTAAAAGCCAAGAGGCCATGGAGCTATGCACACTCAATCCATTTCCCATCCATACACAATAGCAACCATAAATCTAAGCTCAAGCAGACTGATATTTCCCCTCACCCTTCCTGACATCCAAGAGCTCAAGGCAAGGAAACCAGAGAAAGAATAAATTTTTTTCACGCCAAGTTATTATTGGTAGTTTAAATACTGTATGAGGCCTCAGAAAATTTAACCAAGAGAAAAATCTGGATTACTATTCTGTGGCAATTTTAAAGAACAAGGTGGGCCATCTAAAAAAATAAACAAACACATGTATATCATAAAATAATGAAAATCATTTCTCTGGAAGGCTTCTGGAGCCAGTTTTCTTTACTCTAGAGTCATCATCACATATATGGAAGGATTTATAAACATAAACATATTCCAATGAATACACATAAAATATACACAGGCATAGTCCACCCTATAAATGTAGAGAATATTGCCTCCTAAGCATTCTTCCAAAAGCCTCTGATTCCAAATAATGAACCCGAATAAAGCTAATAACAACTACACACATTTTCACATTTTAATTTTTCTACCATATGAAGTTTTTAAAGCCAAAGGGAACAAATATTTGAGGAAAAATGCAGAAACCTCAAATATTAATTGAAACTAAAATTTTGGGAATTGCTGTTAGAGGCCTGCTTCCAACTGAAACATACTCAACTAAAAAGGGTAGGACAGATATATGAATTCTTCGGAGACTATGAGATTAAATATGTCATGTTTCTTTAGTGCATGGCCTAGAAGGGAGAATATCCAATTTTTTGTCAAGAGTTATCTTTTTCTAAAAGGAAGACCATTTTGTTAACTATTCGTCTCAATTGCCTCAAATTCTACATGGAACAAGGTAGGCTATAAATGTTTTTGTATACTAATATGCTCATTAAACTTCTGGAAGAAAACAGAGGAGAATATATTTATGACCTTGGGGCAGGCAAAGATATTTTAAATAAGACACAAAAGCCATTAATCATAAAGGAAGAGACTGAAAAATGAAACTAGAACTTCTGGTTATCAAAAGAGACAAGAGAATAAAAAGGCAATCCATGGGACAGGAGAAGATATGTGCAATTGAACATAGACAACCAAGGACTTACATCTACAATATATAATAAACTCTTACAAATTAATTAGAAAAAGACAACCCAATTAAAAGCTGGGCAAAAAACTTAAATAGATACTTCACAAATAAGGCTATCCAGATGGCAAATAAACTTTAAAAAGGTTCTCAACCTCATTAGTTATCACAGAAATGCAAACTGAAATTACAATCACTATTATCTACCAGAATAATTAAACTTAAAAAGACAGTCCGAAAATTGAAAATACTAAATGTTGGTAAGGAAATGGACGAAACAGATTATCTCTTACGCTGCTGGTGGGAGTGTGAATTCGAACAACCACTTTGGCAGCAGATATTATAGCTGAACATACACATACCCATGATCTGGCAAACCCACACTAGGTATATACTTAGCAAAGTGTACACAGATGCATACCAAATGATGAATAAAAAGGCTCATATCAGCATTTTTATGGTACGTAAGAACTGGAAACAACCCAAATATGTATCAAGAGCAGAATAAAAAATATGGCATATTCACACAATACATGACACAGAAGTGAAAATTAATGAATTACTACATCCAACAGCATGGATGGATGGCAAAATCGTACTGATGAGCAAAACAATCCAGTCTCAAATGACTGTATACTGTAGGAGTCTATTCATAGGAAGCTCAAAAACTGTCAAAACTGTTACCTAAGGTGAGGGAGGTCAGTTACTGGCAGGGAAAAGAAGGAGGGGTTCTGGAATGTTGGTAATATTTTCTTTTTTTTTTTAGGCAGTTCTCAGTGGCATGACCACAGCTAACTGCAGCCTCAACCTCCTGGGCTCAAGTGATCCTGCCACCTCAGCCTCCTGAGTAGCTGAAACTACAGGTGCACACCACCACGATGGCTAGTTTTAAAATCTTTTGTAGAGATGGAGTCTGTGTTGCCCAGGCTAGTCTTGAACTCCTGGGCTCAAGTGATACTCCCATCTTGGCCTTGCAAAGTGCTGGTATTACAGGCATGAGCCACCGTGCCCAGCCATGTTTTATTTCCTGATCTGGGTGGCAGATAAACGAGTGCATTTAATTTGTGAAAATTCATTGAGCTGTACAGCTTTGTGTACCTTTCTGTGTGGACATTAGACTTCAATGCAAAATTTACAATAATGATAATGACAGCAATGTCATCTCACTCATCTTTCCTCGTGTATCTTGAACTAAAGGTCTGCATCTAAGGACCGAGTCCATGACAATAAATTATATACTAAAACAGTAATACCAACTACGAGAAAATATGTGGGTAAAAGATGAAGTTAATATAAACTCACAAGGAGAAATTACTGTATTTATAATGATAGAGGGGGAAGGGATGTGAGAATTAGTGAAAAAATATGTTTGGGATTTTTAAAATGCAGCTTCAATATCTTCGAGTATATATAACATGGCTAAAGCTGGAGGAAATCCCAGGATTATCCCCCCGGATGGGTGATTTTCTTTCTTGGCTATGTACTATGGATATAGATACTTTTTTTTTTTTTGAAACCAAGTCTCACTCTGTTGCCCAGGCTAGAGTACAGTGGCATAATCTCAGCTTACTGCAACCTCTGCCTTCCGGGTAGAAGTGATTCTCCTGCCTCAGCCTTCCAAGTAGCTGGAATTACAGGCACATGCCACCAAGCCAGGCTAATTTTTGTATTTTTAGTAGAGACGGGGTTTCACCATGTTGGCCAGGCTGGTCTCAAACTCCTGACCTCAGGTGATCCACCCGCCTTGGACTCCCAAAGTGGTGGGATTACAGGCGTGAGCCACCGCGCCTGGCCTGACACACTCTTTAAATGGTCACTAGACCATTGACCAAATCAGCAAAAGCTCACAAGCCTAGAGGCATGAGCAATTTTGTTAGGATGAGGTAACCTCAACTTTCAATTTGGATGCTTGCGTGTAAATGAATGTTGTAATAACTTTCCAGAGGACTAGCCTTTGGTGAAAGGACCCACAATCACACCTGCTCTCCAGGGAAGGCTAGTGGCTGGATCAGTACTACCTCTGGCCCCTGTGGATACTGCTGTGCCAACTGAGGAGGCAATAAAAAGGTAACTGCAGTCACTCTAACCTGATCTATGGCCTCCTCCAGTGTCTTATACACAGAGACCTCTCAGTGTCTCTTCAGTTGATCTAAATATTTGGCAGGTACAGACTATGCTACATTTCCTAATAAGTGGATTAGAATCATTTGTGAACACTGCAGAAGCTGCATAAAACCAAAACCTCGTAGGTTTTGTAAAGGTTTGAAATAAATGCCTTAAAAATGAACTGGATAAGAGTTGGGTATGGTGGTATGCTCCTGTAGTCCCAGCTACTCAGGAGGCTGAGGCAGGAAGATCACTTGAGCCCAGGAATTTGAGGCTCTAGTGAGCTATGATTACACGACTGTACTCCAGCCTGGGTGACAGAGTGCGACCTTATCTCTAAACACACAAATAAAACTAACTAGATAGTAGTTACTGTAATAACAACTCTAGGAATAGTTTCCCAAGATGACCCTTGTTCATACTACCACTCTGGGATAACCACTTCTCTCCAAGCCTCCATGACTTAATCTATAAAACAAAGGACAATGATAACCCCTGCAACAGATGGTATTTTCCAAATACCACATTCTTCTACAATGTGACTTTGTCATCTTCATCAAGTAGTGAAGTCTATCTTCCTTCCCCTTAAATAGGGGAGGGCTTGTGATGGTTTTTGATCAGTAGAAGTGATGCCATGAGAACTGCAAGGCTGGGTCATAAAATGGAATGCAGCTCCCTCCTGGTTTGCAGGAATGCATGCATTTGGAGCCCTGTGCCTGAGGCCTGTAAGAAATCTGACTATGCTGAGGTTGTTAGGCTATGAGGAAGCCAAACTAATGGGAAGGCCATGTGTAGTCTATGTTATCCAAGCCCAGGGATGGGCTGTTACACAGATATGCAGTGAATAAGCCTTCAGTTGATTCCAGTGCCCAGCTATTGGGTCACTCTCAAACTTTGTCTTCTTTGATGAGGCCCTAGACACATCACGGAGCAGACAGAAGCCATCCCCACTGTGCCCTATCTGATTTCCTGACCCACAGAATCAATGAGTATAACATAGTTGCTCTAAGCTGCTAAGTTTGGGGGCAAATTATCATCAGCAACAGTAACTGGCACAACTGCAAACGGACTGTTTTAAATTTTAAATAAGATAAACGTGTGTGAAAGTGCTCTGTACATTGTGCTCCTTACTGAATTCTCATAATTGAAAGTAAAAGTGATAGAATGCTGCTGCCTGAAATGGGATGAAAAAGGAGGTGTGGGAAGAAGGAGATGGGGTGAGGAGAGTACAGGGAGATGGGAGAGGCCTAGATGACCAAATACAGCAGTGGAGTGGGAGGCAGGCATGTGTTCCCATTTATCATTAGGGGTTGTTCTCTTGACTTACTATATGAAATAGGGATATATTTTGAAAATAGAGTTAACAGGATATTCTGTTATACTGACTATGGGATATAAGACAATGAAGAATCAAAGATGACTAAGAATTTTGGCTTAAACTGAAAAGACAGAGTTACAGCTAGAAGGATAGATTTTTCTATCAGCTAAACCTAGAAAACTACAAATAGAACTGGTTTGGGAAGATCAGTAGTTCAGTTTGGGACATTTTTAGTCTGAGATGTCTACTGGACATCCAAGTGGAACTGTTGAATTGGCAGTTACATATTTGAGTCTAGAGTTTAGTAAAGAAAGTACTGATCTCCATAGTCCAGTAAGTCCAGAGTTTACATTGCAAGGGGAAATAGGGACCTATCTGTATCCAATCATTTCCTCTGTCAGTTTTATTAACGATTCAGAAGTATATATTGTTAAGTGAAAAAAGCAAGTTATAGAATAATCCCATTTATTTATATATACATATATGCGTGTGTATAAGCATATACTACATAGTTAATTTTTTTGTATTCTGATTTTTATTGGTATAATAATCCGTAATTTTAAAAACATACACACATGCACACACAGTAAAACTTCATTAATCACTGTGCATTATACAACTTACAATGTTTGTTTGCTTTCAACAAAAAATGAAACATTGTTTTCCTTCCGTTGGAATCTTACTGCAATAGAAACTGATTAAAATATATAAATGAATACCCAAAAAGAAATATCTGAAGCTCGCTGTTAATGACTCAAAAGCCTTCAGTCTACCTAGACACATGTATTAGGGTTAATACCATCTTTATTTGTTGAACTCACTTTCGAAAAATTTCTTTTGGTAGTCAATGCTTACCTAAGCAGCTATAATTTACAGTGTAAGATGGCTCTGTAATCTCTGTACCCCTCCCCTCAATCACCACATATATACATTATACTGAACTAACAGGAAAACTGCAGAAAGGACAGTGAAACAGATGGGAAAATCTCATCTGAAAGCCAGAAAAAAGATTCTGAAAGGATGTGCTCTATCTACTCTTATATCTCCCTCATCCATTTTCAGTTACTATAGCATGAGTAGAATAATTCTAGCACCCAAGGATCAAGTCAATTAATTTATATATATATCCAAAATTACTGCTCTAAGTCCATTAGGAAATAAAATGCTAAAGTATTTTGATAATCTTATAAATTAGTTAATAAATAAAAAGCAAGAGTGTACTTTGGTCTTATTAGTAAAGTTTCTCTAGCTGACTAACCTGTCTATAGGCAACAAAACAAGTAACTCAAGACAGGCATGGTAGCTTGTGCCTGTAGTTCCAGCTCATCACGAGGCTGAGGCGGGAGGATAGCTTGAGCCCAGGAGTTTGAATCTAGCCTGGGTAACATAGCAAGACCTGTCTCTTAAAAAAAAAACAAAGTGTGGGCAGGGGATGATGTCTTTCAACTCTATTTCTGGGTCCCTACGTGATAAGCTGCATAAGCACCCACCTCTTATTCATCTTTGCATCCCCAGAACTAGCCCAGGTCTTGCAGGCAGCAGGAACTCAAGAGTACAGCCCTGCTGTGGGCTATCTACATTCAAACGAGCCATGCACCATGTTGGCTGTACAAACCTGGAA